>NW_004798107.1:178046-187823 GCF_000002075.1 Aplysia californica | reverse complement strand
ACACACACACACACACACACACACATTCTCTCACTCACTCACACACAGACTCAAACACACACTACCACACACACACACACATGCGCACACAAACACATACACACACACACACATACACACACAAACACACACACACACACACAAACACACACACACACACACACACACACACACAATCAAACCATGCGCGCCTCCTGCTACTAAATCACTCACTTCTCGCAGCGAAAGTTTGGCAGAGACAAACGACAAAGGCAAGAAAAGGCTGGAGATCTATAGATAAGAACTGACGTCTGACTGTCCAAATGTTTTGTGGAACTTCTCCACTGAGCTGTCTAGCCGTGCTATGTACACTTGTGATCTTCCAGACAGGTTCACTGACAGTTTACTATCTGTAAATAACAATGTTCTATCTGACAGTTTTGGCAGTTTTGAGTTACTAAGACTATGAAGCAAGTCAGAAGTCAAATGTTCTATCTGCTCTATCAAAATCGTAAGATTATTTGGAATCGTTATCAAGATATTCAAAGAATCTCTTTCGAAAAAGTTTGATATGTTGTAAAACTCAGGTTTTTTTAACGTCGAATTTATCCAAATAAGGCACAGAGAAGACAGAACTTGGCAATTTTATGGTTTCTACATGATGCTCCATCGTTACCTCAGAATTACAAACTTTTGTCTGCTCAGTACCTGGCTTTAGGAAGTTTAACGTCAGAGGTTTTGAGTTTCACTCCATGTCAAGCTTTTTCGAATGCAGTTATTTGAATATCTTGATAACAATGACTCCGGATAATCTTACGATTTTTGACATGGCAGACATACTATTTGATTTCTGACTGCAGGGTCTTAGTAATTCAAAACGGCCAAAAATGTCAGTAATTCTAAGGCAACGATGTGTTGAACAGTGCTACCATAGCCACAGCGAGAACCACTCGGTCATCATCATTATCATCAATGCCTTTCACCCCTGGCAGGGTATAGGCCACATACAAGCTCCTTCCATTTATCTTTATCCTGGGCCATCCTTCCTAGCTCGTTCCAAGTGAGCCTCATCTCTTTTATGTCCCTTTCCATACATCTTCTCCATGTTTCTCGTGGCCTACCCCTGCCTCGTGCTCCTTGTGGGTTCCATTGCAGTGACTGTCTTGTGATGTTTCCGCTGGGCTTTCTGAAAGTGTGTCCATCCAACGCCACTTTCTTAGTCCTAGTTCCTCTTCTATATCCTTTTGTTGTCCTGTCCTTTCCCATAGCTCTTCATATCTTATTAAATCCTGCCACTTAATTCTTAGGCCAAAAATATCAGTAATTCTAAGGCGGCGATGTGTTGCACAGGGCTACCATGGCAACAACAAGAACCACTTGGTGGTGCACTAAAAATCCTCTAGAATGGGTGTTTGGGCTCAGTGATGGTCTGTGAATGCTGGACAGTCACTAAAGACATTAAAAATAAAATAGAAATGTGGTTTCTTAGGAGACTGCTAAGAGTATCGTGGAAAGAAAAGAAATCAAATGAGGTAGTGCTTGATGAAGCCCACGTGGGACGTTCAATATTAAAAACAATCAGGAAAAGATAAATGCAGTTTTTGGAACACGTGAATAGACATAAGGGTCTTGAACATCTAGCTCTCACTGGCAAAATTGAGGGCAAGCGAGGCAGGGGTAGGCCCAGAACAACATACTTAGGGAACCTAAACAAATGGGTAACAGGGAAAGATCAGGAAAACGTAGCTTTTTTTAGAACATCCGAGCTAAGGAATGAATGGAAAACTATGATCGCCGATGCCTGTCGCAGATCTAGCCCTGGATGATGATGATGATGATGATGATGATGATGATGATGATGATGATGATGATGATGGGTTTTGTGGTGGCCATTCAGACTCAGTGAGCCTCACCCTTCCTGGTCTATCCGCTAAGACCAGCTAGGTATGGGCCCCGTGACGTCACGCTATAACACCAGTCCATGCAGCAGAGTGTAAAATGAAATAGTTGGCAATTTTCTACAGAATCAGACTTTAAAAAAAAACGTGTCTTATATCCCCCCTCGACCCAATTTGAGACCCTTTAGGTTTCGGAGTTCGACCCTTCCTCCCAGGACCAACCCCGCTGAGAGGGATTCACCACACCAGCAGAAAAACCGAGATGCTCGCTAAAACGTCTCATCTCTCGGGAATCAAACTCGGTCTCCTGCAAGCGATGACGACAAGTGTCTAACTGCTACACCACAGACGTCAATAGGATTTTCCTGACTGGACATACTGTTCTAAATCACGGTGGACAATGATCAAACAGCACACAAAGCTTCTACCTAGATATTAAATATATTAAGTGTTAGTCGGTATACCTCGTTCAATATTTCCTAATACCGACAGTCTATTAGTATTCTTTTCTAAAGTATTAGTTTAGTTTTAACATGAGTTTTTCGGCATCTGCAACACAATACATGAAATGACATACAGTGCAGAGGATTAGCGGTGTTACTAGAGAGTAACATACTAAAAAAAGGAGGCGGGATAAGAACGACAGAGCAAACCACACCAGAGCATCCGTCAACCACCCTCTTTGCTTTATTCATATAATCCCTATTATTATATATGGTAGATATACAACAAATTCTGTATGATATGACATTTATTTGATGATAAAACATTGTAATCGATGCAAGCCTTGCTTGAACATCGAAAAATCGTGTCTTCGGATAAATTAACAATAACAACATAAGCAGCAACAGCAGCAACAGCAGCAGTGCAGAAACAACATCAGCAACAACAACAACAATAACAACAACAGGAATAATAGTACCATCCAAGAAAATGTCTCGAAATTCCTTCAATATTCTACAGGGTGATCAACAAAAAAAACTAACCTTTTTTTTGGTAAATATTTTCCTCCACATCAAAGTATTGCGTTTTAAATTTGTACACAACATTTTGGAGTCAAAAGGAATTTGGCTGATATTCAATTTAGATAAATCCACAGAACTGTTTTTCTCTACATAGCGCGTAATCCCCCCCTTTCCCGAAGATTTTCAGCTATATCCCCATTTTCGTAGCATGACGCACTTGGTCTACCTTTAAAAGTCCCAACAATCGCGTCATATTGCAAACCACAGTAGTCTAACAGGCCAACAGAAGTTAGCAGATAGTTTTTTTTAAGTTTCCTATGCCTGCTGAGATCATGGTTAAGATTAGTAAAGAGCAGAGGGCTCTATGTATTGAACATTTCCTCCTCTCCAACTCATTTCGTAAGTTTCGCACACGGCGCGGAAATTATATTAAAGTGTCTTTAAGGTCTGCTTTGATGTCAAGGGTGAAAGTGGTCTATCTGTTATGACCTGTAGAGAATCAGAACTAAAAATTCCCAGACAAAACGATCACTTCAGGTCAAACACACACCGTTCGCATCCCTTTAAACATCACCAGGGAGTGGCATTCAGTTGATGAGACGTCTGTCTGTAGACCATGTCTGCAGCTAGGACTTTCCTGCATCTCAACGGTCCTCATTCTCTAGGCAGATCTTCATCTACGACTGTACCATTTTCCCGTTCACGAAGCTATCAGAGGATAGCAATGTGTTCATGATCTCTCCATCGTATTTTAAAGCGTGAAAATTTTCTCAATGACATTTGGTTTCTTGGCAAAGTCCATATTCACCTTTCAGGACATTAAATGCGGTCTATTTGGACAACCTCACCCTATCCCCTATTGTCTCTAGAAACAATCTTATACTGTAAGGTGTACAGTGTGTGTGGTTTTGAGTACTCATGGTTGGGTGGATCCCTGTGTTTATCCACCACGAACATAACGAACGATTAAAATGTGTTGAGTCCAAAGGACATACAGAGCACTGGTTTACGGAATTCCAGAATTTCACAAATATTTTTAAAAACTCAGAAAGAGAAAAGAAAATTTATATTGTTTAAATGTTACGGGGATGGAAAGATGAGGCTTTAGAAAGAAAAGAAAGGGAAAAAAACGAAATAACAATTATATAACTCTCCTTACAAGATCTTTTAAACTGGTGCATTTTGTGTTTATATGTGGTTTTTTATATTTAAAAACAAAACATTTCCGTTTATAAATACTATGTCAAACAAATTCAATTTGGAAGAATTATATCTGTCCTAAACAACAACATTCTAGTATCACTTTTGCGCGAGATATTCAGAAAAAGTTTTTTTTTGGGTTTTTTTTTTGGATCAACCTGTATTTCAACTAAGCTAGAGTACTGAAGTGTTCCCAATATGACGGCGAAGCAGACAAAAATAGCTCAACTAATTAGAATGCCAATGCAATACAGAATATACAAACAAAACAAAGCACATAAATACGTTTCTGTTTATTAAGGCCAAGTTCAAATTTGGAAAAATCTCCATTTTGTACGACAAATGGAATCCTGGTCCGAAACAATGTAGGATTCTGTTCCCCCTCCGGGTCCACACCACTCTCGTTCCTTTTTGTAGTGAAGAACTGCAAACTTGTTTCTTGTTTTCTGATCCTAGGCGTTGTTGTTTTGGTGTGGTGCGTGTGTGTGGTGGTTAGGTGCGTGGGTATGATGGTTAGGTGCGTGGGTATTGTGGTTAGGTGCGTGGGTGTGGTGGTTAGGTGCGTGGGTGTGGTGGTTAGGTGTGTGTGTGTGGTGGTTAGGTGCGTGGGTGTGATGGTTAGTTGCGTGGGTGTGGTGGTTAGGTGCTTGGGTGTGGTGTGGTGCGTGGGTGTGATGGTTAGGTGCTTGGGTATGGTGTGGTGCGTGGGTGTGCTGTGGTGCGTGGGTGTGGTGGTTAGGTGCTTGGGTGTGGTGTGGTGCGTGGGTGTGGTGGTTAGGTGCGTGGGTGTGGTGGTTAGGTGCGTGGGTGTGATGGTTAGGTGCTTGGGTGTGGTGTGGTGCGTGGGTGTGGTGTGGTGCGTGGGTGTGATGGTTAGGTGCTTGGGTGTGGTGTGGTGCGTGGGTGTTGTGGTTAGGTGCATGGGTGTGGTGGTTAGGTGCGTGGGTGTTGTGAGCAAAGTTCTGAGTCTCCGCAGGCTTAGTGGTGTGATGTGATGCATTGCTGTGATGATTAGGATGGTGGGTAGCGTGTTGAGGTGCGGGGGTGTGGTGGTGCGCATCAGGTTTGTGGGTAGAGTGGTGGGGTGGATGAGTGTGATGGTTGGGTGGGTGGGTAGAGTTATGGGGTGCGTGGGTATGGTGGTGGGGTGGGTGTGTAGTGTGGTGGGGTGGGTGGGTATTATGGTTAGGGTGGTGTGTAGTGTTATGGGGGGCGTGGGTATGGTGGTGGGGTGGGTGGGTGTGGTTGTTAGGTTGATGGGTAGAGTGGTGTGGTGGGTGGGTGTGGTGGTTAGGTTGATGGGTAGAGTGGTGGGGTGGGTGGCTAGGGTGGGGCGTGGGCGTATGATCATGGCTATAGCCAGGCTTGCACTTCACGGACCCATGGCTGTGTTGGCTGATTGAAAAAAACACAGAGAAAACGGGAGTTAGTTCTACGCCCTACTGGACATAAATTATAGATTCTACTATTTCAATGATTTGCCTCAAATGATGCAGTGCTTAAAGAAAAGACTAGAGAAAAAGGAAATGGGAACCTCATACTTTTCTACAACAAGACTCAAATACTACTTCGAGAGATGCAGAACTCAAAGAAAAGACGAGCAGAAAAGAAGGAAATAAAGACTTCTAACTTTCCTGTCCACTAGACACTCAATGTTGTGTCGCAGGACTGAAAGCTTTCTAGTCAAATCGTAGTAAGAAAAAAAAAATCTTTAAAGATATGTAAGAATTTTTAAAATCAGATAAAGAAGCGGAATATAACAGAAGTCAAGAACCATTTTATACGCTCGGTTATTTTTACTCTTGTAACATTTACGCTTATGTGAACCAACATCCCCAAAACAACACAACAAACTTTAATAGAAGAGCCAGCTAGAGACATCTGTGGAAAACGTCTGTTTATTTTTGTTACAGCTATACGCTTTTGTCATACTAGCCACAACTTGGATATAACAACAGTTTGAGCTGAAAAGAAACATTTGTGAAACGATGAGAGAATCTCGACACTATCATTGAGTTATCGTCTGACTTCCCACGTTCTTCTCCCGTAGGTGAGATGCCGTGTGTCGTCAGCGGATGTCTAAGAGCAGCCCCAAAGATGGAGAAAGGTAGCCGGTAAAACAGTAGAAGGGTTCCCAAAACTAAAAACACAAGATACCAAAAATGTTCCTTTATGATCCTCCGTTTAACAGCAAGAGTTGCCAATGTAAACTTGCAAATCCAAGAAGGTACCAGGATCGAAAAAGGTAAGGTGAACTAAACAGGAATAACGTTAATACACATATTGTTAACTTCAGGATGAAGAAGTCACGGAGACTTAAGAGCAGCACAGACTTCAGGCGTATGGCCAACCGAAAACATAGCTGGATAGACCATCGCGGATGTGTGTCGTCGTTTACGTATGAAAATGCAAGAAGACTTTTACGTTTTAAAGTCATCAGCTGTCATGGGAGACGGAAATAGGAGAAAATAGTGGATAGCTGGGTCTGTGTGAAGAACGGTGTGACTTATGTCACTGAGGCGCTACGCTAGCTGTGAAGGCCAACCCGGGTCATTCTGAAACATTGCTGGCCAATGGGGCTCTGGTAAAGCTGCCACTGGCTTAGCAGTCTGGCAGTGGATATTGTTTTTGCTCAAGATAATAAAAAGGAGACACAAACGGACTGATCAAAACGGAAACGACCTATCGAGGAAAAAGGACAATGAACAAGAAAAAAGGAAAAGATTGGGACCTGGAACATTTGCAGCTTGACAAACAAAGAACCTGAGATAGTGGAGGCCATGACACTGAACAAAATCTCCATCATGGGCATTACAAACATCAGGAAAAAGGGAACAGGTACAAAAGAGATCCACTCCAACTGTGTCCTCATTTGGAGTGGGCTAAGAAAAGAGCAAAGAGCTGAACATGGTGTGGGTTTCATCATACACCCTGAAAAAGTGAAGGAAATAATAATAAATACAGAGTTTCTTTTCTGAAAGACTCATCAAAATCAGCATTAGAGAGGGCAAAAAGACCACAAACTACATTCAGGTGTATGCACCGTGTAACGACTCCTACTCAGACGAAGAAAAATATTCCTTGTTCGAACAACTCTCGGACTTAATCAGCAGCATCCCAGATGAGGAAGACCTTTATGCAATGGGAGACTTCAACGGAAGAGTCGGAGAGAGAAAAGACCGTGGACAAAACACCTGGGTCCACACAGTGACCACAGAACACCATGTAGTTATAATGGCAACCATGTATTGGAACTGTGTGCAGAGCACGACTCATTCATCACCAACACCTTCTTCCAGCACAGAGCCTCTCAGATCTACACCTGGTACAGATGGAACAACACCAAGGTCTCAATACCAAATATTTAATGTTAGCGAGATCTCGAATGCGGATCACACTCACAGACCCAAGAGCCATCCCCAATGCAGGCCTGGACACAGGCCAATCATCACAACGTTGACCACCAAGAAAGAAAGAAAACCAACAAACAATAAAAGACAGCAAGAGAAACTAAATATGCATAAGCTCGGGGATGATCAGGTGCAGATTCGGATAAGATTCACCCTGAATGAAAAGCTAGACTCTATCAACTCTACAATACTAACCGTAGATGAGGCTAGGGACACCTTCAAAACAGCTCTCCTGGACACTAGGAAAGAAGTCTGTATGGGTCAATAAGAAAAACGAAGAGGGCTACATTAAATAGAGACTGGCAAGAAGACACAGCGAGAATGTTGTTATAACATCAAAATAAATGTCATGGACCCAGTATGGCGAAACACTAAGTGAAACCTGCAGGACCTCTCCAAGAGAGTTCTACAAGAAGGTGAAGGCAATGAGAGTGAGAGACGAACCCTCTGTACCCACCACTGTTATCAACGATACCAAAGAAGAAGCTCTACACGAAGAGAAGGAAATAAGAAAGAGATGGAAAAAATATTTTTAAGAACTACTACTAAACCCATCATTTTACAGGCACAAAACACACAGTGCCCCTTCATCGCTAGCTACCCAGAGAACTCAGAACCTTCCATCCTGGAGAGCGAAGTGAGAGAAGCACCGAAGACTAGTCCAAAGAACAAGGCAGCTGGATACGATGGCATCACAACCGAATCCACCCTTTCATGCGGTGAAACCGGAATACATTGGCTTACAATCATCTTCCAGAAAGCCTGGAAAGAGATAAAAGTACCAGCAGACTGGCAAAACGCGACAGTGTTGCCAATATGGAAGAAAAAGGACAGCAAGAAAGACTGTAACACATACAGAGGCATATCTCTCCTCAGCCAACCGAGGAAAATGTATGCAAAGATCCTAGAGCGATGCACTCGCGCGAAAGCCGAACACTTTCTCGGTGATGCCCAGTTTGGTTTTAGAAAAGGAAGAGGGAGCATTGATACAATGCACTCCGACACTGTGTGAGAGGGCATTGGAATACGACCAAGATCTCCATCTTGCATTTGTGGATCAGGAAATAGCCTTTGACTGAGTAAACAGAAACAAGCTATGGAAGATCCTGGAGCAGTACGACATCAAGGGACAACTGCTAGACAACATCAGGGCTATCTATGCCAACAGCAGAAGCGCAGCCCGCACTACCAGTGGAACATCGGACTGGTTTCCAGTAACATCTGGAGTCATGCAGGGTTGCAAGAGATGGCATTAAAATGTGTCAAATGTGGCATGAGAAAAGACAACTTAGCAGTTCTCGTTAATTCAAAGAAAACCTTGCCGGAAATACGCTTGACAATCATACATTTCCAGGAAGGTTATGTAATGGCCTAAATGATGAACAATGTGTTACGTAATATGTAAAGTCTTGTGACCAAATATGGAAACCAACATGGCCGCCTTTTAAGAAACCTGCAACATGTTTTGACATACACAAACACACACACACACACACACACACACGCGCACACACACACATACACACACACACACACACATACACACACATACACACACACACTCTCTCTCTTTCTCTCCCATCTCTCTCTCTCTCTCTCTCTCTCTCTCTCTCTGTCTCCCTCCCTGAAGTAAGCAATACATACCATGCATATTGGTGCCCACAGAACCTGTCCATCTCTCTCTCTCTCTGTCTCTGTCTCTGTCTCTCTCTTTGTCTCTCTCTCTCTCTCTCTCACTTTCTCTCCCTCTCTCTGTCTGTCTCTCCCTCTCTGCCTGTTTGTCTCTCTCTCACTCTCTCTTATATCTCTCTCACTCTCTCTCACTCTCTCTCTCACTCTCTCTCTCTCACTATCTCTCTCTTATCTCTCTCTCTTATCTCTCTCACTCTCTCTCTCACTCTCTCTTACCTCTCTCTCACTCTCTTTCACTCTCTTTTATCTCTCTCTCTCTCTCACTCTCTCTCCCTCCTGCAGAAGTAAGCAACACATACCATGTACACTGATGCCCACAATACCTGCCAGTCTCTGTATCTCTGTATCTCTGCCTCTCTGTTTCTCTGTCTGTCTGTCTCTTTTCCTCCCTCTCTCTCTCTCTCTCTCTCTCTCTCTCTCTCTCTCTCTCTCTCTCTCTCTCTCTCTCTCTCTCACGCTCACTCACTCTCTCTCTCCCAGGAAAAAGCAAAACACAAACATACCATGTACACTGGTGTCCACACAACCTGTCCATCTCTCCCTCCTCACTCTCCCTCCCCCCTCTCTCTGTGTGTTTCTCTGTCTGTCTGTCTGTCTGTCTGTCTGTCTGTCTGTCTGTCTGTCTGTCTGTCT
>NW_004798107.1:175704-177946 GCF_000002075.1 Aplysia californica | reverse complement strand
TCTCTCTCTCTCTCTCTCTCTCTCTCCCAGGAATAAGCAGCACATACCATGTACACTGATGCCCACACAGTTTGTCAGTCTCTGCCTCGTCTTCAGCCACGCCCAAATCGAAGATGGCGTCACACGTCAATATGCAGTCGTTGACGGTAAGGTTGGCGTTGAGCTCAAACAGATTGGACACTTCATCGTGGATAAGATCATCTGTGGGAAAAGTCATTGGTTCCTTCAGTCGTATAAGTCACACACATAACAATAACACCTCGCTGCCTCAGAATTACAATCTGATATGTTTGGCCGTTTTCAGTTACTAAGACCATAAGGTTAGAAACCAAATGTTCTATCTGCTCTATCAAGACCGTCCGATTATTCGGAATCGTTATCAAGATATTCAAAGAATTGCATTTGAAAAAGCTTGACATGTTGTGAACCTCAACAGTAATGTACGTTAAATTTTTCAAGACTAGGTACTGAACAGATAGAATTTTGTAATGCTAAAGTAGTGATCTAACAATAATGATAGAGTTATTAATATATCATCAAGCAGATTTCTGTAGCTCCCTTCCCAAACTGGACACAAAGCACTTTACAAACTAACAATAAAAGCCATTGCAGAGTCGGATGTGTAAAGATTAGGCTCTTCACTGTTGTACAGGATAAAAGTGTTTGAATCCCAAAAGGGGAAGTTTTACTAATCCTTCGAATGACAAAGTTCTACCTGATAATTTTGGCCGTTTTGAGTTACTTAGAACATGAGGTCAGAAACCAAGTGTTCAATCTTCTCTACCAAAATCGTAATAAGACTATTTGGGGTCGTTATCGAGATTTTCAAAGACCTGCTTTCGAAAGAGCTTGAGATGTTATGAAACTCATAATTTTTGGCGTCAGATCTCTCAAGACTAGGTAGTGAGCAGATAGAGCTTTGTAATTTTAATGTAGCGATATACCAAATTAATTGTGTCTCCGCCTGTTTACAGCGATTTTGTATCCCAGCTGTAAGAAAGTACGAGAGTATAAAATAAAGCGGTGGTGCTGACTCAAAGAGCTAACTGTCAGTATTTCAAGCTTTTGTTTACGTTTATAAAATATATTTTAATTTTTGCAATAAACTTCCTTTTTATCTTTTTGTTTTTCAAAGATATTCTATTGAGCGTTCAGAAAAAACGTAAGTCATCACGGCCTGTCCGACGACGAGCTCCGTCTCAATCAACGGTCGGATCTTCATTTCCGTAAAAGTCGCCGAATCGTAATCGCCGGTGGTGGTGTCCCATACCAAGCCCTCGCCGTATTCTTGACTTCCCCGTTTGCCATAGAGATTGGACTCGTGGCAGGCGTTGTACCACCAAGTAGCGTGATACTCTACGGCGCAGTCGTTGGCACTTTTCGCATCGTTATCGCGGTCTTTGGTTGTGAAAGGCCGGTCATTGTGGTAGGCGAATCCAGCAGATGAATTACCCGAATTTCCAGATACCCGGATTCTGTAGTTCTCTGCTTCTCCAAAGAGAGTGAAATTATCGCAGTTAGCATACTGCTTAGCTCCGTTGACTGCGATATCAATCCCCAGTTCGTACCGTCTCTTGAAGGTCAACTGGTGGACTTTCTCCAGGATGAGCCGTCAGAAGTTGCCGTAGACATCCCCAAAGCCGTACTTATAGTCCACCCAGTCAAGGTAGAAGTCCACGTCGGCGGAGTCGACATAACTTAAATCAGTTACGAAGCAGGCGCTTCTGCTCATTTCTGTCAGCTAAGCAGATCTGAGAGGTATATTATAGTACCCCGATACAGAGACAGAGATCTTTTAACAAAAGACGAACTGAAATTTTAAAGCCGTGAGCTTTCCAGCAGCTAAAAAACGCTTCATCCAAATCATCACAGCACAGTTTTGTCATTTACAATGTTTACAATGAATTTAGACAGCGCTTCAGTCACAATTTTGAATTTCCTAACTTTGATGACTGTTACTAATTTGGTGAAGATGATAAAATCATAAAGCGGGTTTAGTCTCAGAAACCGTCAGCAAAAAAAAGGGGAAAAGAGAAAAAAAAAAACGAAAGAAAAAAAAATACAATTTAAAAATTAAATCCCATGGAAAAAATAGACTGGAGCCCCCAGCGTTCATGTTTTGATGTCATGAGAATGAAAGTACAAGTTTATGAATTGCATAACATTGATTCATAATATTTTAGAATGATGGCACACACACACACACACACACACACACACACACACACACACACACACACAC
>NW_004798107.1:168166-173540 GCF_000002075.1 Aplysia californica | reverse complement strand
TATTATTATCATTATTATCATTATTATCATTATCATTATTATTGCACACCGTTGATCTTAAGGCAGATAAGATGGAGCACCTTACCATGTCGGATAAGAGCGAACAATTCCAGGTGCCCCCTATTTTAACAACCGTAGAAGAGTAGGCCGCAAGACCATCACCAGTGCAAACTTCAAAATTCAGAAAGTCTCTTCCAATCCATAAGGATATTCCTATTCCACCTGCTAAAGAGGAAGACGCACCCTTACACGTTCTTTGTTTCCAAGCGTACTGACAATGTCTCCCCTTTGGACCATATCAAATTGTCAAGACTTGAAGGAAGGGAAATAGTACTTGGGAAATCTACTTCCTATTTTTCTACTGCCCAGACAAAGCTGTATCATGTATACTGCTGTAAGATCTACTTCCTCTATGTCTACCACACAAAGCTGTATCATGTATACTGCTGTAAGATCTAGGCCTATTTTCTCTATGTCTACCGCCCAGGCAAAGCTATATCATATACGAATACACCGTGGTTTAGAACTCGAGCTAGTACTGGACTACATAAAATCTACAAGAGCGAGTAATCAAAAGTGTACTGACTACAAATTGTAGTTCAATGACATGCGTACTTGTTCTATCATTCAATGTGGTTAGGTGGTTAGTTAATAATTGTTGTTTACAGAGAGGCAGGACAGGCGTCAGTGATGTTATGGATAGGCGCTTCGCTTTTGCACACTGGACTCCCGAGTTCGATTCCTGAGTTCGATTCCCGAAAAAATTGATTATCTCAGTCCTTTTGCTGGGATGTTGCATCCCTCTCAGCCTAGTCAATATAACTAAGCTTTGTTCCTTTAGGATGTTTCGTTTCTCTTGAAGGCAGTGGTGTTTTTCTTTTGTTATCAGATGTTTCATTCTTGATTTCAAATGTAAAAACAATTACGTCCCGTCAGAGATTAAAGACTGCAGGGTGCAATAACACCCACCATTTTAAGATGGCGACTGCTGCTAAGTGTAAAAACTGAAAGCATGTGTCTCTCTCAATGAATTTGAGCACCAACTTCTTTGCTGATTTCAAGGAAATGTTTATACTTGGTGTTGTTAGAAAATGTATTATTATTATCTGTTTGTGGTGGCCGAATTTTGCTATTCAAAGGGCTTTTTAATGGCTGAATCGATCGACATGCAGTTTTCGCCAAAATATTCTTTAAAATATTCTCCAGAGCATGACGCCCTTGGTCTTTTCAGTTTTGAGACTGTTTTGCTGCAAAAAGCTAAATTTCTTTATTTCGCCGATCGCTTTTGTCGGCCGACGCTTCTGTATCTGTAATTTTAGAAAATCCGGAAGTAATATTTCGCGAGGCGCATTTTGTTTTGAGAGTATAGATCTAGACCTTATAATTGTTTGCATCTCTCAAGATTTATTGCCCCATTCCAGTAGAGTGTAAATATAGTAGGCCAATGACTTTTAGTTGATATTTAAAGCACAGATCATTCCTTTCATCGAAAGGGGGCCCACCTAGTAGATAATAATTTTGCTGTTAAAATTCGCAATGAAAACAACTAAAAAGGTAGGGCAAATTGTGTTGAAGGACAACGAATGAAAATGAATGCAGAGACGCAGACTGAGTTATTGTCAATTTACTCAAGGATTGCAAACGGAAAAGCTTGACATGATGTCAACCTCAAAATATTTGATGTCAAATTTCTCGAAACTTGTACTGAGTGGATATAACTTTGTACTTGTGAGGTAGAGACGTATTTACGTTGACGAAGTGCTCCCATGAAACACTTGTCCCGTACTTGTGGGGTGTGTTGGACATTTACTCTTTGTAGAGGTGCCGAGTTAAAAGTTTCTCAACAGCACGCACACACAGTGCGCTGATCTCTGTACTGAGATGTGTCATAACCAACAGACGGAGCCTCCAGCGTACCTTTCGTAAGATCATCTGCGTGGCTGAAAGACAGAAGTAAGAAGGAGCCAAGGAGAATTAGTAGAAAGGCTGCAGAAAGAGTCAGGAGCCCAGGGGAAGGGGCAAAGGGGGTGGAGGGCAGAAAGTGGAGACGAAAGCAGACGACAGAATATGGTCAGAGAGCAGGAAAGGAGGTGAAAGGAGAACGTTTTATAGAAGAGAATTTTCCGTCGCTATCAGGTTTCGAACCCGGAACCTATTGAATGAGACGCGGACACCATAACCTTTAGACCACGAGAGGCCCCGTTCGCTGTACGTACACAGGTCAAGTTGAAAGTTACCCAACCACAAGTTCAATGCGTTTCTCCGTCATCTGCCATGTGTGACAACCGACAGCCAGAGACTCCAGCCTTGCCCTCTAACGATCCCTCTAACGGTCTTACAAAACGATAACAATCATTCTGTTTAATTCTGTTTCGTCGGACAGTCGTACAGATGTACTAAGCCCTACATTGGGAATTTTTAAAATTGTAGTTTCTTAAATTGTGGCATCAGTTGCATATATCTTACGTAATTACTATTTTTAAAAAAACGCAAGATATGATAATATATGATGTAAAGTATCTAAATGAAACTGTTTACCAAATATTTTAAAGCATTTCGTCTCTCTTCTGAAAAGTTTTACCTTCTGGACATACAACATTTGAACCATCTACCAACCGTCTATTTTTTTTTTGCCAGTTATGCCTCTATTTCTATAAAACAAATGCAACCAACAGTTTTTCTATAAGCTGGCAACCATTTTCGTGCTAATTTTACCCCAGAAACCAAGCGACTCCCACCTCGTTTAATCAGAAATATCTTGACTTCTGTTCAAGATAAAGGAGTTTTTTTCCATCAAAATCGAGGTAAATGAACCAGCTTTGAGAGAATACTAAGAACTTTATAAGCCAATCAATGTCCGTGTTTTTCACCGTCTTGCGACATACTTTTGTGTTTATTATAATGATTTGGGAGTTTTGAAGAAGGCAATGGAAGATATAATCATTTCCCATGAGTTGTAAACAATCACCGCAGGTCGTTAAAGTGTTATGTGATTACGGACTACCTTTGCATGTAAACACCTCGCAAAGTGTATTAACAATGTGTATACAAAAGGCCCAGGGTAAAGAGTCTACGTAATCACATAATCACTTCCTTTCCGTAATTGAAGAAAATGTTTGCCGTCAAAATTGATTTCTTAGACTTAGAGCATCCGAACAAAGAGTGATTGCCGATGTCTGTCAAAACTCTGGCACGGGATGATGATTACTTTCGGAAAGTCCATCATAAGAAGCCTCTGAGCTCCACAGTCACAGAATGGTATCTTTAGAATTCCGCAATAGCAGCAACCACATTAGCAACAAAACAACGACGATGACAACAACAGCAACAACAATACAAAAAAAGCAAAAACAAAAACAATAGCAACAGTAGCAGCAGGAGCAGTACCAACGAAGAAAACGTTTATTTTACCATCTTTATTTGAAGTAAGGTTAGAGAGCCCAAGTCGACTGATAAAAATGTAAATTACATTAAATTAGATTATGCAACAAGAATACAAACACAAGGACATCGAATAATTTCCAAGACGCAGTTGCTGTTTATTTTCACTAACAACAAAAATATAAGTAAGTGAAATAATATTTTAAATGTTGTTTCTTAAAAAAATCAATAGTCCAAACGATGTAAGATTCTGTTCCCCTTCGCGTCCACACCACTCTCGTTCCTTTTTGGAGTGAAGAACTGCAAACTTGTTTCTTGTTTTCTGATCCTAGGCGTTGTTGTTGTGGTGTGGTGCGTGTGTGTGATGGTTAGGTGCGTGTGTGTGATGGTTAGGTGCGTGGGTGTGATGTGGTGCGTGGGTGTGATGGTTAGGTGCTTGGGTGTGATGGTTAGGTGCGTGGGTGTGATGTGGTGCGTGGGTGTGATGGTTAGGTGCTTGGGTGTGATGGTTAGGTGCGTGGGTGTGATGTGGTGCGTGGGTGTGATGGTTAGGTGCTTGGGTGTGATGGTTAGGTGCGTGGGTGTGATGTGGTGCGTGGGTGTGATGGTTAGGTGCGTGGGTGTGATGGTTAGGTGCGTGTGTGTGATGGTTAGGTGCGTGTGTGTGGTGGTTAGGTGCGTGAGTGTGATCGTTAAGTGCCTGGGTGTGATGTGGTGCGTGGGTGTGATGGTTAGGTGCGTGGGTGTGGTGGTTAGGTGCGTGGGTGTGGTGTGGTGCGTGGGTGTGGTGGTTAGGTGCGTGGGTGTGATGTGGTGCGTGGGTGTGGTGGTTAGGTGCGTGGGTGTGATGGTTAGGTGCGTTTGTGTGATGGTTAGGTGCGTGAGTGTGATGGTTAGGTGCGTGTGTGTGATGGTTAGGTGCGTGGGTGTGGTGGTTAGGTGCGTGGGTGTGGTGGTTAGGTGCGTGGGTGTGATGGTTAGGTGCGTGTGTGTGGTGGGGTGCGTGTGTGGGATGGGCGAAGTTCTGGATTTCCCTGGATTTGTTGGTATGGTGAGGAGCGTGGGTGTGGTGGGGTGCATGGGTGTGATTGTCGGGTGCGTGTGTGTGATTGTGGGGTGCATGGGTGTGATTGTGGTGGGGTGCGTGTGTGTGATTGTGGGGTGCATGGGTGTGATTGTGGTGGGGTGCATGGGTGTGATTGTGGTGGGGTGCATGGGTGTGATTGTGGTGGGGTGCGTGCGTGTGATTGTGGTGGGGTGCGTGCGTGTGATTGTGGGGCGGGTGGACATGGGTGTGGTTGCTTCCAGGAGCACACCGCTCGGCGCCGTGGTTGTAGATGCTGATTGGAACAAAAAGAGAGAAAACAAAGTTGTATTGTATTAGTGTAACGCCCTACTAGACACAAATACTATTTCTAGGGTTTGCCTTGAACAGAACCAGAGCTTTAAGAAAAGGCAAGTAGAAAAAGGAGAATTTTATGCATATAACTTAGTTCTGCACACAAATGCAGAGTGCTAGGTGGACCCATTTAAAGAGCAATAACTTGGTCGTTTTCGCACAAATTTTAACCTAACTTCGGACAAATAAAATTCATCAGAGGGAATACCGAAGCCGTCAATATAAAGAGCATCAATTTACATGTTCGTTAAATTTTCAATTGAATTCCTTCAAAGCATTCAGCTGCAGGGGGCGTGTCAGACCATTGTGGTTTGAGAAAGAGGCCGGTAAAGACCACGATTGCCGCATCAAGTGGATATCTCGCCGTTCTGAGATAGTTTAGGAGAATATTGCTGAGGAGGAAGCGCTAAGCTGCTGTGGGGGCCAGGTTCCAGCTTGATGAAGCCACACCAAAGAGGTTTTATTTAGTACAAGAGTTCGTGGCAGTGATGTCCCCCCAAAGAGGTTTTATTTAGTACAAGAGTTCGTGGCAGTGATGTCCCCCACACAAAGAGGTTCTATTTAGTACAAGAGTTCGTGGCAGTAACGCCCCCC
>NW_004798107.1:144087-167104 GCF_000002075.1 Aplysia californica | reverse complement strand
TCTCTCTCTCTCTCTCTCTCCCCTCTCCCTCCCTGCCATGAGTTCATACCATGTACACTGGTGCCCGCAGATCTTGTCTATCTCTGCCTCGTCTTCAGCCACACCTAAATCAAAGATGGCGTCACACGTCAATATGCAGTCGTTGATGGTAAGGTTGGCGTCGAGCTCAAATAGATTCGCCACCTCATCATGGACAAGTCCATCTGTGGGAAAGTCATTAAGTACGTCGTTATTTAAACATAACAACAGCAATAACAATAACAACAACAACAACAATAACAAAAACAACAACAACAACAAGGACGATTATAATAATCTATATGGCGCATAATCCTTAGACGTGCTCTGAACGCTGTACAATGCAGAATTTTCATTCAACTTTGCTGACAAATAGTAGGACGGCGAATGCACAATGTGAGACTATACAAAATCACCACATCCATCATCATCATCATCATCATCATCATCATCATCATTATCATCACCATCATCATCATCATCATCATCATCATCATTATCAACAACAACAACAACACATACGTGCGTACATAAGCTTTCACACACATGCATGTGCGCTAAGACAGAAGCACACTGGAGCGCACTCCAAAACTTAGCCCTCTTTATACACTAAAGTTAACAGACTCCTACATCTAACCAGAATGCCCCAGTAACAAGTAGCGTATAAAGCTTACAACACCAGAGAATCCGGCTTCAAATCAAGAGGAAGACAAAGAAAGACCAGGCTGGATGGGGTTAAAAAAGTCCTGGAACAACACAGCATATCTATCACAGACGCTACACACATAGCACAGGACCGAAACCTGCACCTCAGCTCGACACCCTAAGGATACCAGAGGGAGGTAAAAGTAAAAGTAAGTAAGTTAGCAGACTCAAAAAAAAGCACCACCTCAACTTACAACGGCAGGGCGGTGGTACTTCTGAAAAGACATGAGCTTTTTAAATTTTCTTCTAAGATTCTAAACCTTTGATATATCTTAACTCATTAGTCAGTAAGCAGCGCGTCCCATACGCTCCACACAAATTATGTGCGACAGAACGTGAAAGATCGTTCATCGTATTTCTCATGACTGGCTCATGATGTTGAAAATAGATTTGAAATAAAGAATCTTAGACATTTTGGTGGACAAAAAGGTCTCTAATGCTGGATGAAGAACTGGTTCTTAGAGCTTTGAAATACATTACTGTCAGATTTCACAGGCAAAACCAGTGGAACTCTATAAAAAACTGTGTGATTTTTATGCTTCTGTTTTGACTTCTTTCGCACTATTGTAACCGAATACCAAGGAAATAGAATGCGTGATGGTCTCAAAAAGTGCCAACATCCCAGAATACAAATTCACATGAAAATACAGAATTTACAGGTCAACAGCCTTACCTACCTTGGTTGTGCAATAATACCAGACGTAAAAAGTGACGCAGAAAAAAAAATAGGATTGCAATTTCTAAACAAACGAAAGATCAGCAAAATAAAAGCTGTCATCTCAAAGAGAAACATAACTGTGACCATAGAGATAAGAAACGTGAAAGAGTACGTGTGGTCATTCCTTTCGTACAGATGTAAGAGCTGAACTCTAGAACAGAAACATAGAGAGATGACCGGAAACCGCCAAGATGTGGTAAACTGAAATAGAATACTCAGAATCTCAAGGACAGAAAAGAAGACAAAAAAGAGAAATGCGCCAAAAGGCAGGTTGTGAAAGATTTATTGTAATCTGATCCATTCCAACGAGACAATAATAATAGAGATTATTCGGCCACATAAATAGATTAAATGGACTCAAAGAAACCGCTGCTATGTGGAAAGTTCGAGGGATAGAAGAGCTGAGGAACACACAGAGATGGTCCAAACAAGTTTGCAACAAAGCACCCAGCTTTTCATAAAAACAGGCAGCGGGAAGGAGTGGAGCACCATGATGGATAATGTTTGTGTGTGTGTGTGTCAGCCCTGACACCTGGAGAAGAAGAACTAATTTAGCTGTGTTGTTTTGAGTGCTGCATGCTGTATTTGTATAACAACAGCTATGCAAGAAAAAGACCAACAACAACTGTCGAGCACAACAGGGAAGCCGACATTATCTTCATAGATCAGATTAAAGTTTTTAACAGAGTAAACCCTATCAAACTGTTGAAGGCCCTCGGAATATTTGGCGTGAAAGGACAACTGCTAAACAATATTAGAGGGTCTATACACCAACAGCAGATGCTTAGTAAGAACAAAAGAAGGAAATACAAACTCATTCAAAGTGAGATCAGGAGCACGACAGGGATACATCTGTTCTCCCTTCCTTTTCATAATCCAAAGGGGCAAAATAACGCAAGAAGCAAAACCAAAGTCCAGAAAGCCTAAATGAACTTCTGCTTGCAGGCGACTAATATCTTATTTATTCAAAGCAGCATCACCTCAAACCCACAACACCGAACTGAACTACAGTTGTTGGAACTTTGACATCAGAATATGCTCATCAAAAACTTAAAGTAATGAAAGTGAGCCGGACTAAAACAGGTCAGGGCGTTTAAACATCTTGACGGTATTTTTTTTTGCTGAAGACGGGTCCATGGACAGAAAAAAAAGAAATACGAAGATGAAAAGTAAAAGTTGTTACCTATCAACTCGGACCTCTCTATCTCATCCAAACATTTCCATGAACATAAAGAGACAGTTTATCACTTCAATGTCTATACCAACATTACACTACCAGTCTACCAGTGCCATACTAGTACATAAAGTGAAACAAGTGAAAGCAAAATCAGTGTATGCGAGGTATAGTGTCTCTGCAAACCCTAAATACTACAAGAAGAGACAGACAAAGAAATGAAGATGTAAGAACAACTATTGGCACTGAGTTTTGCCTACCATTCCACAGAAAAAAACCCCCAGAGAATAAAAAGATTTGGCCACCTATTACGAATGTTCCTGAGTCAGCTAGTCTCGAGAGCCTATAATACCAAGTACTTAGGCTTTATAGGAATAGGTACCCGGTACGCCAAGCAACAGATGGGTTGAGAGAATCAATGAAGCCCTTTGGAAAAGGCAGATCTTGGTTTACTTACATGTCACAGAAAACAAGAAAAGATTTTGAAGGGAAATGAAAACAAACCTAGAGAGGGAACACTGCCCAGAAAACAGCTGCCAAAAAGATTCAGAGCACATTAGAAACAGAGGCTCGAACCTCAGAGGTTTGTCTTTAGACAATATTAAAAGAGCAACAACCAAAAGTACATTATGAAATGGCGAGAATATTGATAACATTGTAAAATGATTCCTTGTCATATTAAAAATACACTTACTCACAAACACACACACACACACAAACACACGCAAACACACACAAACACAAACAAACACATACAAACAAAAAGAACAACAACACACACAAACACCCACACACAAACAAACAAACGCAAACAAACACACACACACACGCTCACACACACACGCACAAAATGTATCGACGGATAAAGAAAAACATGAACGAGCACCGACAATTAGACTTACATAAAGTGTGGGAGACCCCATGAGCCAAAGCGAAAACACAAGCGAGGAGGATAATGGCCTTCATGATTCTGTGTCACTCTGTCCGAGCAGCTCTACTCTCGAGAAACGTGAGGGAGCGAGTACCAACACTCCTAATTTATACACTTTCTCCAAAACGTCAACGCCCAGATTTCCACTTTCGTTTTCAGATTAAAGGTGCCAGAGAGTAACGAGTTTTTGTCGTTGTATCGTTTCAGTAGTAGATCTATACGTCTCTCGTTACACATAAGCAGCTCCTTGGACTCTCTAGCTTTATTTTAAAAAAAACAGCCTTCAAAACAAAAACCGCAAGATCCAGCTATGGATTTCAGCCACACCCACTTGTCCTTCACGGAAAATAATCGTAGCCAGATAGACAATTGTGCTGGGACAACATTTTCCAGGAGCGAGGGGGGAAAGATAAAAAAACAACAAAGAACAGTTATTAATCAGTTGTCTTTTTTAAAAAGAAAATTAACCTACTTTTTGTATACCTTTGTTTTTGTTCTTTTTCGAACTTAAGAATTTGAACGTCATCACGATATTTTAGAGTAAATCATTATGCAACCAATACGACTGGTTACGAAACTGCAATTAATTTTTTTAAATAAATAAAACCAAATAATTTAAAAATAAAAAATTGTGCCTAGTACACTATGTGCCGCCAACACACTGCAACGCCAGGCAATCTGCTCGACGTATCAGGTATTCTATGAGAAAGGTAGAATCACCAGCCTATACCATAGGTCAACAAATTATGACCCCTTCTCCCCCCTCCCAAAACAGTCTAGATCTGGCCGGAAAGATCTGTTCGCCTTGTCCAACCAATAAAAACAATAACAACAACCAACAACAAATAACCCCCCCAACCCCCCCCCCCACAACAAAACAACCAACAACACAAAAACAAACAACAAACAACCTAACAACAACAACAACAACAGCAACAACAACAACAACAACAACAACAACAACAACAGACAAACAAAACTAGTAAGATGTACTGGTGGTGTGCGCCAGATTTGAACACCAGTTCAATCACTTCGTCTTATCCTATATTGGAAGTAAAACTCTATTTCATAGACTGCATAACAAGCTAATGTATCGCACTCTTACTCGGTGGTAATAATAATGACACATATGTATTTATTGATAGCGCATTATTTCCAACAGCAACCATTACTTAATTGACATGACGACTTTTTGGCAAACTTGTTGGCCTCAATACGATAGTAATAGTAATGGTAATGATATTGGTAATGGTAGTGGTACGAGTTTTAGTCTCGCGTACCCGTCGACATAGACCCTAGAATCGATCTTTGGAAGTGGTCATTAGTTATTTGTTGAAATCCCAAAGTCTATTGATCAAATCCTCAAAACTTTTCTGTGTCGGAATTTGTATTATTGGCTATAGCAGAAGCCACACATGATCTTACTCCTTTTCTCTTGAGAAAATATCCTCTTCTGAAGATGCATTGGTCATTGTTAATAATTGAGGGACGACTTACTGTTAGTGTTACTGTTATTTATACTATTACTATTACTAATACCACTGCCATTACCATTACTATTACTGACATAATTACTATTACTGTTATTGTTACCATTACTATTACTATTACTTTGACTATTTCTACCATTATTGCTATTACAGTACAATTACTATTACTATTATTATTACTATTATTATTACTATTACAATTACTATTATGATCACCATTATTATTATTATTACTTTTGCTTTTACTAATACTATTGCCACTACTTTTTCCTATTGCAACTACCATTTCCAATATCATAATAACCATTATTATCATTACTACTACTACTACTACTACTACTACTACTACTACTACTACTACTACTACTACCACTACTACCAGTACTACCACTATTACCATTACTACTACTACTACTGGTACTACTATTCATTGATTTCAGTATATTGAACAAAATAGTAATCCAACCGTGACTTGGCATTCTTCCCGTTATCTTACCCACTTCACAAAACTGTTTAGTCACCTCTCGCTTGCGTGTCGACATTGACCCTAGAAGCGATCTGTGGGCGTGGTCATTGGTTGTTTGTTGAAATCCCACAGAGAATTGAACTTTCATCCCACACCGAACACGCGGTGTGAAACTTCGATTTTTTTTCAGTTCTTATTATCATAATCATCTCAAAAACAGACGTTATGACGGTCAGCAGAAACCCACGGAAACTCAACATTCTTATTGCTGGAGCACAAATCTAACAAGTAGAGGGATTCAAATATTTGGATCGCATCTTCACACAAGATGGGTGTATGGACAAAGAAATAGAAACAAGAGCTATGGAGGCAAATGCAGTAACATACCAGCTAGCATCCCTGCTCTGTCGCAAGGACATCCCAACCGAAGTGAAATTCCAGCTCATCAACAGTATCTTCATATCAACATTAACATACCAGAGCAAAACATGGTCTCTAAACAAAACACAAGAAAAAAATCAATGCCTGCGAAATGAGGTGTCTCCTCAAAACCAGCAACGTCACCAGAAGAGACCGCATATTAAACGAAACCATACGTCTACAAACTGGAATACCACCAGTTATAAAATTCGTAGAGCGCCAAAGAGTCAAATGGTTTGGACATCTAACTAAAATGGCCCCAGAAGCAGCCAGCGGCTAGAGCTTACAACACCCGAGAATCCGGCTTTAAATCAAGAGGAAGGCCAAGAAAGACCTGGCTGGGTGGGGTTAAAAAGGTCCTGGAGCAACATAACATATCTATCACAGACGCTACATACCTAGCACAGGACCGAAACTTGCACCTCCCCTAAGGGTACTAGAGGAAGGAAAAAGTAAAAGCAAAAATAAATAATGAAAGATTTGAAAGGATAAGGAAAGTACGCTCAAAGTCATCTGGAGGTAGTATCGAGAAAAAGAAAATGTCCACTACTACCCCCCCCCACCCCCCCCCCCACCCCCTACCATGATAATTATGCCGGATTTCGGGAATTGTTTGAATGCTGTAACCCTAATTGAAGCCAACCTCTCATACCATTCACATTCTATGTTCAGTAGTCACCGCTGAAATCTGGTGTCATCCTTGAGACATTCTAATCTATAGACTATTAAGAGACTTAATCTCTGAATCTGTCTGACTTTTTCAAGGTGAATTTTACAAGAAAGGTCGAGAATGAGGTATACTGTAATCAGTTTCGAACTTTTGTTTTCATTTGTTTGATGAAAGCTACATTTGTACAAGTAGACTCGATGACTTTTGTTAGTACTGAAACATTTGTTAAATAAAATAATTCGCGAGGCTGTCATATGTTTGTGGCATAACAGGAGAGGAGGTGCAAGGACTTCTTTTGGGTAGTTTTTTGTGTTCTTAAAAAGTTTTCCTTTTACTTTTACATTGTAGGTTATTCTGCACTCATGTCGACAACATCCTGTTGTTGAGTCAGCGAGTTGTATCGACGACTGTTGTTGATTCAAGGTGAGTTCTCTGTGACGTCACTTCCATTAAGGGGAAAAGTTTTATGAATGCTCGTGAGACGTTATGTCTATCTTGGAGTCTATTTGTGTTGTTTTTCCGGAGAGCTAACTTAAGGTAGGATTAAATAATAGATTTTGGTCCTCGCGGAAAGTTTTCTGTAGCTGTAAACATTATAAGAGAAACCTACATGTAATTCCTCACGGCTCTGTCACGTACGGAGGAACAGGGGTTCTATGGTCTTATTCAAGTGGCAAACGAAGCAGGGGAAGGCTCAGAGCAACCTACCTGGAGAATCTAAACAGATGTGTAACGGGGGGCATCCAAGCAAAGGAATGAACGGAGAACCATGATCGCCAATGTCTGCGCAGATCTTTCACTGGATTTATGAAGATGAAGATTCAAATTGCTTCAACAGAGGAGCTACCAGAAAAACGGATTTTATCTTTTATCAAAGTTGTATATTTGTGTTTAGTGTTGGTGTTTGCTTTGATCAAGGGAGCACTCACTGCATTAGACACAGCTGCATTTGTTTTGCCCATACACACACGAGTGAGTTTTCCAGTGATTCTGTATATTATTATAATAGCCACCTGTACATGTAGAAAGAAAGTCCACTAAACACTTTGTGACTTCATTTGCAGTTAAACCACCTTGATCCTCGTGTCATACGTAACACATGGCACCATGCATGGCCACGGCGAAGATTATTTGCATGCTTTTGAAACAAGAGAGTGAAGAATTTATAAAAAGTGACAAAAGTCGATCTTGAAGATTCATGCTGGTCATCACAAGGTTTTCTTGCTCAAGTGCAAAGTTATATGTTTTATTTTTTTCCTTTCTTTCCTGACATGTGAGATTCTCATTCAGCCTATATGATGTTGTCAGACTCTAAACTCACGAAGAGTTCACACCCTTATTGTTCTTGCTTATAGATCGACCTGTTCTTTTCATCTAGCACACATCTAAGTAGTTGGACACATAAAGCAGATTGTCACTGACTAGTGCAGGCTGTCTGTTTCGTAAAACTGATGAAGCTCCGAAGATTACAAAACAGAATTTAAGATCCAGTTGTCTAGAACGTTGCCGACAGAAGCGACAGGGGATCACCGGAAGCATGTTCAGAGACGTTAACAGAAACTCCTTGTTTTTTTTTCGTCCCCTTGCGGATTGTTTTTTTTTTTTTGGTGGTACAGCTGGATTGGGTTCTTCTAAAGCACTCCTTACAAAATGCTCAAGCATTCAAGTTACCATCAACAAGTGCTTTAGAAAGTTACTCATGATCAGAAGGACAGATAGGGTCACCAACGAAGAAGTATTAAGGAGAACAAGACAGAAGAAAGCAGTGGAGATGGACTGGATTGAGCATACCTTCAAGAAATCAAACAGCTGCATAACAAATAAAGTGCTGGATTGGAATCCTCAACAGGTTAAGTCATCAAGGGGAAGGCTAAGTGGGGCCATCAGAAAAGTCGCAGAGAAGTTAAGAATTTACAGAAAAATGGAAAGACATAAATAATAATTCTGAATACTGTGATGAAGCTAAATCAGGACAGGGAAACGTGGAAAGTGATACCCAGTCCGGTGTGAGGCAGGCGATATTGCAGCTGACACTTTACAAAAGGTGAACCCAGTCATAGCTATCAATATATTCCTGCAAACTTCGATCTTCTGGCCATTCTGTTTCGTGTAATTAGCTATTTTGTTTTTTTAAAAATTAACTTCTCCTCTGTTTTCACTCATCGTGTACTTTGGAAGATACTTTTCTATTGACAACTGGTTCTTTTACTCTTTCCGTTCTGGTACAGGGTGGATGTTCTGCAACTTTGTTTGATGTCTGTTGTTTGTTTTAGTAAGGCAAGGTTTTACGGCGCTTGCAGCTGCATAAGGTCATATGAGCGCAAAGGGGTGGGTGTCAATGGAGCCGTCCAAACTTGGAATCAGGCTTACTCTGCTCACATCTTTAGCCTCAACAGCACAAAGTATGCTTCGATTATCAAGGCACCCCGAAAATAGCAGTTCAAAAGAGAGAGACAAACATACAAAGAAATAGAAGAAAATATGACGATAGTAGAGATGAGGAAAGGAAAAGCAGCAGTTCTTCCTATGTTGTTCTGGCACAGTATGAGCTGAGCATGTCATTTTTAAATCAGCCCATTTACTCTTCTACGTTGCAGAAGAACATATTAATAACCTCCCTTTGGGGATGGCCTAAAGGCACTTCAGTCAGTACCGCTGTCGGGTGGGGAATTCTTTGATGTCTAAAATAAGTTGCTTGGCCTTGCAACATTTCGTCTTTTATTATGGGACTTTGATGTCAAATTAGTGCTCTTTCAATGCCAAACAGGTTGAGGTTGTGATACGGCACAGGAAAGACACAGTTTTTTTATACTGTATTACGTTCCTTTCTTTTGCAAAAGAGCAAGAACGAAATTGAAAAACGACTACTAGAATGGTACACGAATTACTCATTCGAATCTGATAGTCATTGTGAAACAATACCAGTCCTGCGTCTATGAAACGAGAATTTGAATTATGTGACAGAGAGCTTTTCTCCCCACAAAACGCTTGCTGTTGACATGATAATTTATAATCTATGGCCTGTAGACCATTAATACTGACCGACCATTGTGTTTTCTCAACACAGTTACCCATATTTCAACAGTCAGCCCCGCAGGTCATAAACCGACTGATGAGATCGTGAATTCCACATTGGTGTGAGGTTTACAGTTTTATCAGTTGCTTTGGGGGCACTGTGTTTTTTCACAATTTTCATATTAGGTAAGATTAAACGTTAGAGATGAGATAATTGAAAAACTGTATCTCACAGAGCACAATCAAAATGTGGAGACAAAAAACAATTGAAACATTGTGGAATTCACAATCTTATCAGGCTAACAGGGTGAACCTAAGATATGCCTTGCAAGGCGGCAGCGGATTATCTATTTATAAAAACACAAAAAGAAGAAAGAACCGGGCTGACATAGACAGAAAAAGACCTGGAAACGTTAAAGGATTATGAGAAAGGATTTGTACTATTAACATCGGTGGCTAAAGGATAAGGAAACAGAACTAATTAATTTCATAAAAAGGGGGAGAATACCAATACTTGGACTGTCGGATTGACGTTTAAAAGGAAGTGGAACCAAGAAAATACCTGAAAATTACATACTAATATGGAGTGGAGTAGATAAGAGAGAGAGAGAGAGAGAGAGAGAGAGAGAGAGAGAGAGAGAGAGAGAGAGCTATTCGTGGTGTGGGATTCATAATACAACCTGAGACGGTAGAAAGAGTTGTAGAGAAAGAATTAATATCGGAAAGGATCTTGAAAATCAGAATACAGAAAGCGCCAAAAAGGGAATCTATCATCCAAGTTTACGCCCCTTGTAACGACACATACTCAAGGGAAGATAAAGAAAGTTTTTTTTCAGAAGTTTGCAGACACCATAGACATCGTACCTGATGAGGAGGAACTAATCCTTATGGGAGACTTCAACGGACGTAGGCCCAAGAAAAACACCATGGGAAAACTACCTTGGACCACATGGTGACACCAGTTCAGATTGTAACTATAATGGGGAACAACTATTCGCTCTCTGTGCAGAGTATGGATTCTTCATCACAAATACTTTTTACCAGCACAGGTTAAGTCAAACTCATTCGTGGTAAAAATGGAACAACCTAGAAATTTCCTCACAGATCGACTTCATACTGAGCTCATGAGACGAACAGCCCATGGAACAAAAACAACTGATACAAGATCAATCCCAAACATCACCTTTGATACAGATCACTGACCAGTGATGATGACGAGTAAAGAGAAAAAAAGACCCATGCGAAAACAGAAGAAGAAACATCCAGGGATTTACGAAAACTCAATGTAGAGGGCAATGAGCAGAAAGTTGAGAACGAGATCACAAAGAGACTAAAAAACCAAGACACCAGTTCGATGAACGTTGAACAAACACGGACTTTCTTTAGAAACTTACTAACAGAAACACTGATAAAAGTATGTGGAAAGAAGAGAATTGGGAGATGATACGTTAAAGGAACACCATGGTGGAATGACAACTTTAAAAAGGCCATCAAAGAAAAAAAGAAACTTTTTCAGAAATGGATAAAATCCAAGGACGAAAACGACTACACGCAATACAGACTAGCGAGAAGGAACTGCAAAAGAATTGTTAGAGCATCACAAAATGAATCTTGGACAAAATATGAAGAATACCTAAGCGAACTCTGCCATAAATCACCACGTGACTTCGACAGAAGTGTAAAATCAATGAGGCTCAGAGAAGAACCGTACGACCCAACACCCATGATTAATGACAAAAAAGGGAAACCCCATTATCGACAGCTGCAAAATTAAATCTAGGAGGGAATATTTCTCAGAACTCTTGAACACCACCCAAAAGCAAACAAACCAAAAATTCCAACCAAGTCACACAAAGGAAGAAGAACCAACTATCCTACCATCAGAGGTCAGACAAGCAGTTAAAACCAGCCCAAAATACAGAAGCGCAGGAATAGATGAGCTCACGACGGAGACTTTCCTAGCATGTGGTGAAACTGGAATAACTTGGCTCACAAAAATCTTTCCGAAAGCATGGACAGAAAGAAAAGTTCCCGGTGACTGGCAAAAAGGAGGTCAAATGTCCAAACTTAAAGAAGAAAGGCAGTAAGAGAGACTGTGGAATGTATAGGGGCATTTCACTGCTAAGCCATGTGGGCAAGATGTCCGCCAAGATATTGGAATGGCGAACAAGACACAAAGTTGAACCGTTTCTGAGTGAGGCCCAAATGGGATTTAGAAAGGGAAGAGGATGCACCGACGCAATACTTTCCCTACGACAAATGTGCGAATGGGTAATAGAACACAACAGGGAACTAAATATAGTATTTATCGACCAGGAGAAAGCGTTCGACAGAGTGAACAGAAACAAGCCGTGGAAAGAACTCGAAAACTACACTGTATGAGGCCAACATCTAGATAAAAATCGTGCCATTTACGAGAAAAACATAAGTAATGTAAGAACGTCACAGGGACTCACAGAATGGTTCGAGATAACATCCGGAGTAAGACAAGTTATGTCCTATCACCACTACTATTTATCATATATATATATATGGGAAGAATTACAAAAGAGGCCAACACAGAACCAGACGCCCTAAATGAATTATTCTTCGATGATGATCAAAGCCTGGCACACAAAGATGAACAATGTCTCCAACACCACACCACCAGATTAAACGAAGAATGTAACAACTACGACATGAAGATCAACATCAACAAAACAGAGACAATGAAAGTAAGCAGAAAGCCAGAACCACTCAGGATACACATCAACAACTACAGTCTCAGACAGGTCCAAGAATTTAAGTAGGCCTACCTCGGTAGTATATTCACAGAGGATGGGCGACTAGACAGAGAAATTGAAACATGAGTACAGAAGGCCAATAAAGTTAGTTACCAGTTTACTCCACTACTGAAACATCCTAACATCCCCATGACAACAAAGCTCAAAATGATCAACACCATATTCATCCCAACACTCACCTTTCAATGTCAAACATGGACCACGAACAAGACATTAGAGCAAAGACTTACAACATGTGAAATGCGATGCCTTAGAAAAACAGTAAACAAGACCAGGCGAGACAAAATTAGAAACTCTGTAATCAGAGAAATGGTGGGCACAAATGAGGTCATGCATCACATCCAACACCAAAGAATCAAATGGTTCGGACATCTCCTATGATTACAACACACCATCCAGCATAACGTGCCTACATAAAAAAAAGTCGATGGCAGCAAGGCTAGAGGGCGACCGAGAAAGACCTGGATAGATGGAGTTAGGGAAACATTAACCACCCACGGCATCCCCCTGACCAAAGCTCTCCGGCTGGCGACAGAGAGACGTCTCTTTTTTCCCGCGACACCCAAAAGGTTACAAGCGGCAGATAAAAGTAAAGTAAAGTATCAGGCGGCCGAACACAATATTTAAAATTCAAAAGGAATCTAGCTAATGTTAATTTTAGATCGTCCCACAGATTAGTTTTATTCCATACTATGATTTATATAAACACCCCATTTTCAGCCGTGTCGCCTATTTTGTAGCTTGACGTACCAGCTCGCATTAGGCCTACCACTAAAAGCTACACCGATCTCACAATATTGAAAGCTACCGCAGTCCAACAAGCCGACAGAAATTTGCAGAGACATTGTTTATATCAAACTTCCTTTGTCTGCTGAGATCATGGTTAAGATTAATAAAAAGTAGAGAGCTTTTTGTATTGAGCGTTATCTCTCCACCATCTCACCATCCCCAACATTTGGTAAGTTCCGAACGCATTATAAAGTGCCTTCAAGATCTTTTTGATGTAATAAGTTCCGCCAGTTTCGATTTATAGAGACCAGGTCTAGTAAAAAATGCACAGACAAAACGACCACTTCAGGTCGAACAGGCATCATTTGCACCCTTATAAACGTCTCCAAGGTACCGAATTATATTGCCGAGCCCCATGAGACGTCTGTCTGCAAACAATGCCCGCAGCTAGAACGTTCCTACCTCTAAACGGTCTGCATTCTCAAGACAGATCTTCGTGTACAACAGTACCATTTTCCAGTTTTCGAAGCTGACAAGGATCAGAGGATGGCATGGTTCTTCGATCGTTTCAAAAAGCGTGACCATTTCCACAATGATATAACTTTGTTCAGTTGCAATGCCCATTTTCATCTTTCAGGATAAGTAACTCCAAAAATGCCGTTTATTGGGCCCACTACTCACCCCTTAATGCCTCTGGACGTCAGTACATACTGAAAGGTGTACAGTGAGATTGAAGCACTCCTAAGAATTCCAGAATAAAAATTCGATTTTTAAAAAACTCGGTAAGAGAAATGAAATATTGCTTAAATGTTACAGGGGTGGAGAATAAAACGTTAAAGAGAGAGAAAAAAAAAGAAGCGAACTGTTTCAAGACTTTCCTTACATGATTTTGAATGTTAAAACATTTCTCGTTCTTATGTGATTATTCCCTAAGCCATTTCTGTTTTAAAAAAAAGAGTTATGAACAACAGCTTCTTTTTGAACGAATTACGTCTGTTCCAAATTACACCATTCTGAAACATTTTTGTGCGCGATATTCCGAAGAAAGGAAAAGGCTTTTAAAAATAAAATAAAAACCCTCTGTATTTAAATAGTCACTATCAATGCGTTGAAAAACAAATTTATGAAAAAATTGACATTGCAAAATAAACCTAGGGAAGGTGGTGTCTAATTCAATGATAGGCTCCAGGTTTTGATTATTTTTTTCTTTGTATGAAAAGCTCCAATACACCACTAGAAATGTTCACCAACCCTTTGGCATGTTTCTGGGTCGATTCTCTGGGCCTCCTGCTCAACATTGAGATTTAACTCTTCGAAGCTTTGGTGGTTTGTTTCCGTAGATTCTGTCTACCCCCTCCCCCACCAAAACAACATACAAACACAAACACACACACACACACACACACACACACACACACACACACACACACAGAGTAAATACACGTAATTGCAAAATTTCAAGTTGGGGCAATGTGATGACAATTCATTTGTAAGCTTTAAGCTTATAAGATGCTCCCCAAACCTTTCTTCACCCCCTGGGGCGGTGCTACTGACTGAAGTTTCTTTAGGCCATTCCCAAAGGGGGGATATTAACTCTTTTGCAAGGTACAATTGTAATTGTAAATGGGCTGATTCATAAATGTCATGCTCATAACTATGCCTGAACTGCAACAGGGAACTGCTGCTTTTTCTTTCCTAATCCTTACTATCGTCATTTTCCCTCTACTTCTTTTGTATGTTTGTCATATTCTTGTGACCCGCTATTTCCGGGGTGCCTTGACAGTCGACGCAGACTTTGTGCTGTCGAAGCTAGAGAGGTGAGCAAAGTAAGTCAGATTCCCAGTAAGAACTCCTCTGTTGACATCTACCCCTTGGCACCCATATGACCTTATGCAGTTGCAAGCGCCGTAAAACCTCAACTAAAACAAAGAAACCTGTTTTGCGACCACACTAAGAGCACTTTTGACGTGTGGGGTGTGGAACCATCCCTTTGGAACCAGGGTCTTCTCAATAGCATAAAGCCTTCTCAATAAACCTTTCCAAAAGTTCCTCCCCATGGTGAGGTATATCATCTGTTGTGTCTTTCGTGGTTTTACAGTCATCGCGCTGAAATCACAATGAGCCGATCACACCGTCAGTAGCTGAACGCTAGATTTTTTAAAAGTTTATGGTTTTACCCAATTTTGGTTAAAATTTTTAGAACTTGATATTTCCTGAACACTGTAATTGATTTTCTTCATATTTATACTCTTGCCTCCCCCCCACGGGCTAAAATTTATTTATTCAGAGTTTTATTAACGTTAATGGGGAGATGACCGGGTTATTTTCCTCTAAATGAGCCCTCTTCATTTGGAGACACCCTGAAATAAGGGTAAAGCCCCTCCTCAGTAAAGTGATCTATACGCCCGTGTACTTCCTGACCCGGCGAAAGGATGTGTGTCCATTGACTCAACACTCCAACACTTACTTTAAAAATCGGAATCATTTGTGTTGCAATTAGTGACGGGTCTTCGTCTGGACAGTGGACTATATTTATCCACCAATGGTTCATGGTTTTGCGAGTCTATGGGTTTGGTCGCCATTGGACGTTATGAACTACGTGTTAAAAATGTGTTGAGTCCAAAGTAGCACACTGGCATGTTGAGTCCTGGAGATAATAGCCGATCTCAAAGCATAAGGGGGCTATCCCGAACAACGATGTTTTGAGAAAATCGAAAGTAAAATGTTTGCCCCTTGTTCAGTTTCTTTAAAAGAAAAGGAGAGTTTTCTCTACAACCAAACAAATATACACACCAATGAAACCAAACTTCTCCAATAGGTAGGGTAATGCCCACTTTTGAGGTAGGTCAAGATTTCTGGAAACCCCAGAATTCTGGGCTAGCCCACTTGTCCTTAAAAACGACCAAATATAAATTCCCTTTTTAGCCCGATGTTGAATAAAACTATAATCCAAAGGGCAACTTGGCAAAGCAACTGTCCATTGTATCATTGTGCTAATAAGTTTGTTTTGTTTTGATTTAATAAAACTGAAAGTCTAACTAATGAACCTTAATAAGAAAGTTACAACGGAAATACCAAGAGATGTCCGTTTTTTGATAATTTGAGATATGGCGTTGGTTGGAAACACAATGATGATTACGCACCTCTTCCGTCCCATCTGAGCGGTCAGGATTAAAAGCGGATGCGTCATCTTATATCCGGCTTGGAAAATAAGATTTACTATGGGAAAGTGTAGGCTGCCAGTCCCAAGATTTTTGTTTTCCTCAAAGTGCCACAAAGTGACATCTCTTGTTTTTATCCCCATGTGTCTTTCATGCTAAGGACGAGAGGCAAAACACTTTAGAAAAAGGGAGAGGCGCCGCTGCAATGCGTGATCATTACTAGTTGCTTGTTGTTATTTCCTAACAAGGTCAATTAGTTCGTTTAAAGTTTACTTGTTAAATATTATCAGGGGCTCACATGGCCTAGAGGTTAAGGTGTTGGCCTCTCATTCATAGGTCCTGGGTTCGAATTCGGGTAGCGACCTAAATATTTTCTTCTCTAAATCGTCTCCTTTCACCTCCTTTTCTGCTCTATAACAATGGTCTGTCGTCTGCTTTCGTCTCCACTTTCTGCCCCCACCTCCTCACCTCCAATGCCCCATCCCTGGGCTCCTGACTCTTTCTGCTGACTTTATTCTTCTACTCCTTGGCTCCTTCTTACTGCTTTCTTTCAGCCACACCCCTGATCTTCTGGCAGGAACGGTCTACACCTAGCCTTCTCGCACGAGGTCGAAAAATCTCGGAGGGGGGGGGGGCGGGTGCAAATTGCGCCCGGTAAAGATCCGTTGGTGGTCTAAAATCGATAAGAGTAGGCTTCGGCCGCCACCCGGACAAAAATCTAAATTTCCTACCAACTGAAAAAGTTTAATGTGTCCCGCACGCTCATATGACCTTATGCAGTTGCGAGCGCCGTAAAACACTAACCAAAAACAAAAAAACAAAACAAAGATCATCAACAGTTCACAGTAAACCGTTAAAGGTCATCCTCGGCTTGTGATAATCTAATTACATTTATTTACTCCGATCCTAGAGACGAACGGTACGAGATCTGCTACAGAGGAAAGATTTCCTGTGCTGTAACATCAACAGGTTGTTTTATTTCTACATGAATGCAATTTTGTACAAACACACAGAAACAAGTTTTCTACTCAACACAAAAACCGCTGATACCAATGCACTTTTAACTGATTGTTGAAAAGCGCACTCTAGATATTTAACAATGCCTCAAGATGGGCTGTTTTGTGGCATAACTTAATTCCATTTATATTCTAACAGATTTTTGGAATTGATCTTCTTTATCTGAAAACTTCAACGGCATGCGACTAATCTATTAAATAGTCGCTTTTAAGCACAAGGGGGCTATCCCGAAAAATGCTGTTTTGAGAAAATCGAAGGTACAGTTTTTGGACCCTTGCTCAGTTTCTTTAAAAGACAAGGAGGGTTTTCTCTGTAACCAAACAAATATAAACACGGATAAAACCAAACTTCTCCTCTACGTAGGGAAATGTCCACTTTTGGTGCAGGTCAAGATTTCTGGAACCCCTCCGAAATCTAGGTTAGCCCTCTTGTCCTTAAAAGTGACCAAATCTACAAACTCTTGTTTCTGATGTGTGTATAATGGTCCGAAACGTGCCACAACAACATTGCCTTTTGGAGAACTGGCTACAGAGATGCCCCGCCCCGGAGGTCCGGCGGTGGCATCTCTTCGGGGATGATTCAGGGAGGTTGGACTGCCTCACCCTCTACCCAAGGGAGGTGGTGGCCCTGGCGAAGAGCACGCTTTTCGGGGCTCCAAACGTTTTCAACGGAAAGGCTAACACACACACACACACACACACACACACACACACACACACACACACACACACACACACACACACACACAAATAATTGACAGTGGCGAAAATGTTGTTGTTTTTAAAATTCTTAGATGTAGGTGTTTACACCCTCCCCCCTCCCCCTTGAATTTGCATAACTTCCGTCTTTTTTACAGAGTACATATTGGTATTATACAAAAGACCTTTGTTAATTCTGTCAAGTGGAGAAGAAATAGCCCCCCCCTCACCCCCCTCCCTTGTTTCACCTTCCCCCCTCCTCCTAAAGTATCTAAATTGGAGAGACACAATCAGTAATCGTTTACAATCATACAGGAGGAACGGGGTAAACCTTTCAGTTGACACATAAGGTGTGAGAGAGAACGTTCGGAGGTGGTAAAAATAAAGGGTTAAAGTAACCTGAAGGTTGTTTGGTGATTTTAAAAAAAAAACAGGAAAAAAATAAAACAAAAACACAAACTAAACAAAACAAAACAAGAAACGTCTGGAGTTATTATCATGATATCCTTCGTATACTACCGAGTTCGAGGGGGAGGGTTTTTTTAAATTTTTAAGTAGAGGGTTTTACGGCGCTCGCAACTGCATAAGGTCAATGAGCGCCAACGGGTGGGTGTCAACAGAGAAGTCCTTACAGGGAATCAGACTTACTCTGCTCACCTCTCTAGCTTCAACAGCACAAAGTCTGCTTCGACTATTAAGGCACCCCGGAAATAGTGGGTGACAAGAGTGTGACAAACATACAGAAGTAGTAGAGGAAAAATGACGATAGTAAGGATTAGGAAAGCAAAAGCAGCAGTTCCCTGTTGTAGTTCAGGCACAGTTATGAGCGCAGCCCATTTACAATTCTACAGTGCTTGAACGAGAAAATTACCCCCCCCCCCCTTTTGGAATGGCCTAAAGACATTGCAGTCAAAGGCACTGCCTCGGGGGGGGGGGGGGGGGGGGGGGTAGTTCGAGTTTAGGTAAACTAATGTCTAAAGACCATAACTTTCATCTAAAGCCACCCGGTCCTTTCACTCAAATGCTGCATTACGTAGCTCTCCTCCCCCCCCCCTTTCACCTTTCGTGTGTTTTTGAACTGATCACTGTTTTCTTTTCAAGCAAAATATGACGTAGATCTTTCATTTTTGGGTCTCCTTCAATTTTCATGCAGGATCGAAGAAACGCCTGCGTCATTGATTAACCCCTTTAGTGTAGAGGCGTTTACATCTATTTTTGTACATACAACATTAACGCTAACTCAACGCAGATTATATCATTTTATTATACATCCATAGTACCTTTCTCTTCATTAATAATATTCAACTGGACAGATTGCAGTCTTAATTTCTAGAATGTTCTCTAACCACGGCTAGTGAAAATGTCCATGAACCAGTTTGCGAGTTCACATACGGTACTTCTAAACAGAAATAAAGAGGTTAAACTAACATGTTACTTTAGCTGTTTACATAGTTGTTAGCACTTTCCCGCACACCCTCTTGATACTCATGCGAGGCGTCAATTTGATAGGAATGTGCAAGGGACTAAAACTGCACTCCTTTTTGATACAGATCAGAGGCGTCAGAATGAGTAAAAGCAAGACCCAACAAAAACAAGAGAGACCTTTAAAAGTAGATCTATAACCCTGGCATTCCATTATATCAAACATAAAAAACCCTGAAAACCTCACAGCAATCTGAACTTTTCCACTGTTTGCCACGTCTTTCAGCACCAAGACAGGAGCTGTGCCGTAATGCAGTACTTTTGCGGCAAGGTCATGTGCCAGCGCTGACAGAGATAGGAGTCAGCATGATGGTAAGATTTTTTTCTTTCCTTTTTTTGGGGGGGGGGGGTTCGGTTCAGCTCTGCTGTGCTGTGGTGTTGCTATGCGTGCTGTGTTGTGCTGTGCTGTGCTGTTGCTATGCTGTGCTGTGCTATGCTGTGTTGTGATGTGCTGTGCTGCGTTCCGCTCTGCTCTGTTTCTTCATTTTTGGCTCAAGTACACCATCTTTTTTCTAATGATTTGTATAATAAAAAAAACAACAACTACAATAACAACAACAAAAACAACAACAGCAACAAAACCAACAAGACAACAAAACTGCCTCCAACCCCCCCCCCTTTCCCCCCAAAAAAACAAACAAACAAACAAAACAAACAAAAACAACCCAGAACAAATTTGAAAGTTCTAACAATTTTGACCGCGATCCGCTGTTAACTAAAGTGCGGTTAAAATTTCGTGGCGAAACTTACTTGCAAATATTTCTTAAACTATAGAACATAGACTATCCAGCTTTCGTACAATGGCTTGTATCAATTTGTCTTAACAGATCAATATTGTTGTAAACAACGGTTAACTGTATTAAAGATAATCCTTTAGTAATTACTGAAAAATATTCCAAGTGACCGGTTTCTACAGATTTTAAAAGGTGTACAGCTCTAACAATACCGCTTTTAAAAGCAAGTCCTTAATTTATTTTTTAAATCGTGACACTATCTATATTGAGCGCATGTTTTGAAAACCTTCAGTGCAAAAAATGTGATCACTATAGAAGGTGTTTCATATAACAAGTTTTGACACTTAAACGTGTCATTGGTGAGCTGTGACTTAGGCCTTAATATTGTGTGTGAGAAGCGGGAATTGCTGTGAACACTCCCATTTTCTGCGTGAGGGAGATTTGTAGTATTTTACAGAAATTTATGTTGAAAAGTTTTTCAATCTTACCTCAATTGCTTGGGGAAAATTAGATGATTAAGTTAAGACAAACAAATACAAACTGCTGTGCAAAGTGTGGATGACACTGATCCACCCGATAAAGAGATATCTGAGGGTACGTTGCGCCACGAATTTTTGACTGCACTATAGTTCAACCACTCTCATGCTGTTTGGGGTACGAATGTTTGAATAATTCATAGAGTTAGGGGAAAAACTTTGTGGTGTAATATCCCTGAAGTAGTCCCTCTTCTTTCTGTCGTGTTGCCAGTGTACTTGTAAAGTGCTCACAGCCTGTGGACTTAAACTGCGGTTAAACGCTATATAAATGCTCTTCTTCTTCTTCTTCTTCTTCTTCTTCTTCTTCTTCTTCTTCTTCTTCTTCTTCTTCTTCTTCTTCTTCTTCTTTTTCTTCTTCTTCTTCTTCTTCTTCTTCTTCTTCTTCTTCTTCTTCTTCTTCTTCTTCTTCTTCTTCTTCTTCTTCTTCTTCTTCTTCTTCTTCTTCTTCTTCTTCTTCTTCTTCTTCTTCTTCTTCTTCTTCTTCTTCTTCTTACTCTTTAAAAATTGTTATTACTATCATCCTTATTGTTATTGTCATCAATAATAGAGTTATTTTGATATGATGATGATGATGATGATGATGATGATGATGATGATGATGATGATGATGATGATGATGATGATGATGATGATGATGATGATGATGATGATGATGATGATTGCTAATATTAGTTTTCTGATTATCAAGTATCTTTTAAAAAAATACATTGAACTTTAAATATTGTGTCAGGATAGCCTGGTACTGACCACTTAATCTACAGAATGTTTTGTGGTTGTCTGTCGATCCATTTTGTCGATCTTAGAACTTATGGTCGTCACAATCAAGGAAAACGTATATCCGGTTCATATCATAGAATAAAAAAAGAAACGGAACCAGGAAAAACTGGTTAATAAAATAAGAAAAAAAACCCCAGATAAGAAAAAAATGCGTTTCATAACGCACAACCAAACAAAAAAAAACAACCCTCCCTCCCAATCCCCCCCCCCAAAAAAAAACCCACCAACAACCCCCAAACAAAAACAAAACAAAAACAAACCAACAACAAAACGAAACGAAACAAAAGCGTTAGCAGAATTTCTCAAAACATGGACTTTCAGTAGACATGATATTAAACTTCCAAGTTTTCGTTTTATCGTCAAAGTAATATACATAATCAATCGCTTACTCATTTTGTATTGCAGTATCGTAGCCTAAAGGATTCATTACAATACATTTATGAGAATCATTTTTTGAAAAATATAACAATAACCTATGCAAACCAACCCTTCCCATTTCTTTTGTACGTACTTTAATTGTTTCCCCATTACAGAAATATTATAAGGAAAGACATCGTTTGTGAGACGTTACGTCCACCAATCTTAGACAACCATTGTTCTCCTCAAATAGGATGGCGGTCAGAGACAAATATGTGTCACGACGCGGTGGAATCAGGCGCTCGTCAATTTTTGAACATAACAATATAGGGTTATTGGTATCATCGTAAAGCCTCTTCATTTACCTTCCTTTTGGTGAAAACAAAATCCACGTATGTTGAATAGAAGTCGAAATATTTGCGAGTGAAGGAGGTCAGGGTGTCCTGGTTTCAGAGGTTCAAAAATTCGTCATGCAGCTTATTGTCAAATATCTCCTCAACCTTCCTATATAAACTATCCAGATTTTGCACAGGGGTTTGTATGAATTTGTCTTACATATTTTTGTAAAGACCTGTTAGCTCTATTTTAGAACATTCCTTAGAAAAAATTAGAAAATCCCAATGGGTTGTTTCTACAGATGTCAAATTATGGTTTACAGCTGTGACATTATTGCTTTTTTTTCTAATTGCTAGGTTGTGTTTATTGAACGCATATTTTGAGAACTTTTAGTGCGAAGAAGTGTACACTATAAAATACTTTCTTGTAACTAGATCTAGTTTTGCCACTAACAAGTTTCATTGACGAGCTGTGACATAGCCATATGCCTACGCAAAATGTATGGGAGAAGTGGGAAGTGCTGTGAACAATTCCATTTTCTGCGTGAAGGAGATTTGTAGTATCTCATATAGATTTGTGAAGAAAAGTTTTAAAATCTAGCCTCAACTGTTTTTTTTAAAAAAAAGGATTAAGTTAAGACAAATTGATACAAACTGGTGTGCAAAGTATCAAGAAAAGATCAATGAATGGAATAGAGGGCAAGAAGAGATGAATGAACGAAATAGAGGGCAAGAAACGATGGATAAATGAAATAGAGGACAAGAAAAGATCAATGAATGAAATAGAGGGCAAGAAAAGAT
>NW_004798107.1:141477-143987 GCF_000002075.1 Aplysia californica | reverse complement strand
TGCTGTTCATCAGCAGTTCGGGTACGTTCAGTGCGTAGTTTTAGGTTTTTAAAAATTATAATGACCTCTCGCCTTTCATTCTAAAGTCAAATTAAACGAAGAAAACCATCACCCTTTTCTCCGGAAAAGGTTTTTTGTCAGCGTAACCATTAAAAAAAAGCGTTCTTCCGAAATTTATCCCAAAACATGCTAGTTTCACTTTGATTTTTAAAAACTCAAGTAGGGTAACTCTGTTCGCAAAGTGCGCTTTTGTGAAGAGGGCGCCACCAAATTTTGAGGACACTTTTTTAATTGGCTCAAAGAGAGAAGTGGCCCATCTTGTTATGTACTATCATTTCTTGTAACTAGATCTAGTTTTGACACTAACAAGTGTCATTGACGAGCTGTGACATAGCCATATGCCTACGCAAAATGTATGGGAGAAGTGGGAAGTGCTGTGAACAATTCCATTTTCTGCGTGAAGGAGATTTGTAGTATCTCATATAGATTTGTGAAGAAAAGTTTAAAATCTAGCTCATCTGTTTTTTTTAAAAAAAAGGATTAAGTTAAGACAAATTGATACAAACTGGTGTGCAAAGTATCAAGAAAAGATCAATGAATGGAATAGAGGGCAAGAAGAGATGAATGAACGAAATAGAGGGCAAGAAACGATGGATAAATGAAATAGAGGACAAGAAAAGATCAATGAATGAAATAGAGGGCAAGAAAAGATCAATGAATGAAATAGAGGGCAAGAAAAGATGGATAAATGAAATAGAGGACAAGAAAAGATCAATGAATGAAATAGAGGGCAAGAAAAGATCAATGAATGAAATAGAGGGCAAGAAGAGATGAATTAACGAAATAGCGGACAACGATTCACCGGTTAAAAAGATATTTGAGGATAAGTTGCGCCACGAATGTTTGACCTCACAATAACGAAGAAACGTTTCAAGACTTTCAGAATAGACTGCCCACCGACAGCTGTCAGGATGTTTTGTTTTGTCAAGTTCTACTTTCATGCCACTTTTTTTTGGGTCCAGAATGTCTTTATCTGTTGCAAAAAATGTCATCCTTAAACCAGCTGGGGTTACCGGAAGTGCAAACAAAAACTGAGGACTTTCTGACAAGATAGATAGATAGATAGATAGATAGATAGATAGATAGATAGACAGATAGATAGATAGATAGATAGATAGATAGATAGATAGATAGATAACGAGAGATGTATAGATAGATAGATAGATAGATAGATAGATAGATAGATAGATAGATAGATAGATAGATAGATAGATAGATAGATAGATAGATAGATAGATGGATAGATAGATAGATGGATAGATAGATAGATAGATAGATAGATAGATAGATAGATAAATAGATAGATAACGGGAGATGTATAGATAGATAGATAGATAGATAGATAGATAGATAGATAGATAGATAGATAGATAGATAGATAGATAGATAATGAGATATATAGACGGAGAAAGAGAGAGAGAGAGAGAGAGAGAGAGAGAGAGAGAGAGAGAGAGAGAGAGAGAGAGAGATTGGAGGGGGGGGGGGGGAGAGGATGCGGAGAAAATCACACCTCGACCCCCTCCTACCGCCCCGAAAAAGACAAAAACAAATCAAAACAAAACAAAAACCGACCACTTGGTGCTAGGCAAAGGCAAGATAAGCCAGCCAGACACCAGAGAGAGATAGTGTAATATAGGACGTACTTGTGTGCCACGCCCAAACCCAAGTAGCGGTCGTTCCAGCTGTAAATTTAAATTCTTTTTATTAATCAAATAGTACGTACATCAAACAGTTTACTTTTGTATAAGTTGGGGAAATAGACGCTCATCGTGACCATAACGACCCACTTAATGGCATTCAAAAGCAAAAATAGCGATGGTTAATTCAAATGATGGGCAAGAAACGATGGAGAAATGAAATAGAGGGCAAGGAAAGATGGATAGAAGTAATAGAAGACAAAAATGAGGAAATGTCATAGAGGGCAAGAAAAGATCGGTAATAGTTGGGAAGAAGAGATGAATGAATAAAATAGAGGGCAAGAAAAGAGGGATAAATGTAATAGAGGACAAGAAAAGATAAATGAATGAATTAGAGGACAAGAAAAGAGGAATGCATGAAATAAAGGGCAGAAAAATATGGGTAATTGAAATAGAAGGCAAGAAGAGATGGATACATGAAATAGAGGTCAATAAAATATGAGTAACTGAAATAGAGAGAAAGAAAAGAAAGATAAATATAATGGAGGGCAAGTCAAAGTAGACAAAACTAGTTTGAAAATAATGATAGAAAATAGAGGGCAAGAAAAGAGTGATAAAAGCAATAAAGTAGTGTACAAAATAATAGAGGAGAGGAGGGGGGGGGGAGAGCAAATGTGGATGGAAATAACAGAGGGAAAGCTAGTAGAAGAAAATGTATACTATAATTGGGGGGAGGGGGGCAGGAAAATAGGTTAAAGTTGTAAAAGATGGATAAAAGTAATTTGGGAGGGGGGGGGGGGTGCAGGAAACGGT
>NW_004798107.1:138420-141336 GCF_000002075.1 Aplysia californica | reverse complement strand
GAGGGGGGGGGGTGTGCAGGAAACGGTGTATTTTAAAAAAATAGTAAAAGATGGATAAAGAACACTAAGGAGAGAAAAAAAAAGAGCCAGAACTATCCGCACAGGCTCTCCTTTAACTTACTTTAAGTCAAGACAAGAAGCGAATCTCCTTGATTGTGTGCCACTGCTGATCAATCTCAGACACAAGTCGGTTATTTCACAAACTGACATCACTCTTAAATAAATTAAGGACGCAAATACAATGGTATGGGTTTAACGCCTCTGTCAACAACACTATTGGGATATTTAAGAGGTGGGACCTCCGAGTTTAACGTCTGTCTCCGAAAGAACCGAACCAAATGGGAATTTCGTGTAAAGTGCCTTTCCCAAGGACACATCGACGGACCGCACTGAGACTCGAACCTCCGAGTGGAAGGCTCTCGTAGCCGAAAGATTAAGGTGTTCGCCTCTCATTCAATAGGTCCCGGTTCGAATGCAGATAGCGACGTGGATTTTTCTTCTCCAAAATTGTCACCTCACACCTTCTTTCCTGCTCTCTAGCAATGTTCTGTCGACAGCTTTCGTCTTCACTTTCTGCCCCTACCCTCGCGTCTCCTTTGCTCCCTCCTCTGGGCTCCTGACTTTTTCTACAGCCTTTCTACTGCTTCTCCCTGGCTTCTTTTTACTGCTGTCTTTCAACCACACCCCTGATCTTATGGTAGGAAAGATCCACTCCTTGCCTTCTTGGATAATCTTGGAGGTTCAGTGTGCAAGGTGTGTAGTTCCAAGATCCCTTAGTGGTCCAAAATCGATAAGAGTAGGCTTCGGTCGCCACCCGAACAAAATTCAAAATTTCCTACCAACTGAAAATGTTTAATGTGTCCCCGTGCACTCATATGACCCTACGTAGTTGGGAGCGCCGTAAAACACTTGCTAAAAAAGATACTAGAATGTTCGTGGATTTTATTTTAGTATAGTTTTTACTGCGCTCGCAACTGTATAAAGTCACATGAGCGCCTAGGGGTGGATGTCGACAGAGACGTCTTTACAGGGAATCAGACCTACTCTGCTCACCTCTTTAGTTTAATCAGAACAAAGTCGGCTTCGACTATCAAGGCACCCCGGAAACAGCAGTTCACAAGAGTTTGACAAACATACAAAAGAAGTAGAGGGGAAAATGACGATAGTAAGGATTATGGAAGAAAAAGCAACAGTTCCCTGTTGAAGTTCAGGCACAGTTATGAGCATGATATTGATGAATCAGCCCAGCTACACTTTTGCTGAGCATAAGAACATGTTATTGTCTTTCTTTTGGGAATGGCCTAAAGACAACTTCAGTCAGTAGCACCGCCCTTGGGGGGGGGGGGGAATTGCTGGTTTCATTCGGATGTATTACAAGCCCTTTCCTTCGTCATTCAGCACCCCATTCAGCACATGACGATACTCTCCAAATGTACCTCGGCGTTGGTTAAAGCGGTGAACCCATCAACGACGAACATTTTGCTGTCGTCGTGTTTGCAAAAACAAAAGCAAGAGTTGCACTGCTGCCACCATCTTGAATGGTGACACGGGAGGGGAAAGCGACTCCACTCTGTTCCCTCCTCTCACCTTCTTTGGTGCGTACCGAAATGGTGAGATGTTGGTGAGGGATGATACGGTGAAAGGGACTCCACTGTGCCCGCACTTTAAGTCATATTAGAAGTTTCGGAGATTAGAGGTGTTACTGGAGACATAGACGGAGATAAGAACGATGGATGCTTGACAGGAAAGAAGGAGCACCCGTCAACCACTCAGGCCAAAATGAGCTTCACCCAGCTCACCTATAAGGTCCCACCAGTATGATGATGAAGAAGAAGAAGAAGAAGAAGAAGAAGAAGAAGAAGAAGAAGAAGAAGAAGAATGTCCAACTTTGTCCTGTTGCTAGAGCAATAATAATTTTCTCTCCTGAAAAGAGGGTCTTGGAATTCAGGCAACTTGGCCTTATAAACAAAGTCCACTTTTTGATGGTCGAATGTCACTTGTCAGCCCAACAAGAACAGAGTGAAGGAACTGACCCGTATAGTTATTTCACTGCTCGGACCAGGTGTTCCGGCTCGGTCATAAAGTCGATTTCTAAGTGCATATCGTCAGCCACCTGTTAACATGTACTACATCCAAAAATCAGAATTTTTTTTTTCCATTAAAAAAATTCCTGTGGTATTTGTTGCGTATTATGCTCAAGAAACATTTTAGTATTTATCGAAATTTAAATAGTAAAAGCTGAAAAATGCAAGAACTAAAACGGATGCAGGAGCAAGTAAATGAAAAGAATGATAGTTTTTACAACATTGCAAAATGTTTCTATCCAGGCTTAGTAAGTAAATTGTAACTGCTTGCAGACGATATTATGTGTCACATCTGCTCTTGGTTGTTGTCTTTTTGGTGTGTTTTTTTAGGTGTTTTGTTTTTGTTTTGTTTTACAAGGCTGACAGGGCTCAAAAGATCTGGTTGTGCACAGAAGGCTGTTCCATGTTTGTACGTAGTCAAGTTTGTCATCTGCTGTCAACCCCCCCCCCCTAATTACCCAACTCATCTATGAAATAAACAGTAAAATGAATGCATTATGCATTAAACATCGAGTTTGATCCTAGATTTGATAGATTTTCTGGGGTGTCCTAGATTTAAGGTATAGAACTGTGGTACACAACTGCAGTGGCGTGTCGTTCGCACAAAGTGAAGACATGGTGTTAAACGCATTTGTACAGGGGGCAAACTTATAATGCCCCCCCCCCCAACCAGGGCAGTGCTACTGACTTAAGTTGTTATTAGGCCTTTCCCAAAAGGGGGGGGTATTAACATGTTCTTCTCTCTCTGTCTCCCTCCCTCTCTCTCTCTTCCCCCCCCTCTCTCTCTCTCTCTCTCTCTCTCTCTCTCTCTCTCTCTCTCTTTTTTTTTCTC
>NW_004798107.1:127177-132841 GCF_000002075.1 Aplysia californica | reverse complement strand
TAAAAAATGTACCGTAATACAGTAAAAGTACCGAAAATTGTAACGTAAGTACAAGTACCGGAGTACTTGTACTCCGTTACTACCAGCTCTGCTCACAACCCCACAAAGACCACTCTTGACGGGTGTAGTATGGCCCCATACCATTGGAACCAGGCCTCTACAGCATAACACACACTCGCCAAACTTCTCCAAAACTTTCTCAGACAGTGAGATGTCCATCTGATGTGACTACTGTAGTTTTGCCGTTCTAATCCTGAAAACAAAAAGGCCGATCACACTCCTGGAGCTGAACAATTTCAAAAAGTAAAATTTTCGTTTTACTCAACTTGGCTTGAGATATTTAAAACTTGATAGATCTCGAACACGTTGATAGATTTTCTTCGTATTTACAGGCTTGATATACCCCTTGGCTGAATATTATTTTGTTCGAGGTTTGATTAAAATTAGTGAAGAAGGGACCTAGTTATTGCCCTTTAAGTGGGTCGTCTTTTTAATCACCCTGTCCACGGTATTTGCAGATATTATTTTGTCTACTAAACACTAAATCGTCATTTGGTAGGAATTGTCACACACAAAACAGTAGGTAGTCAGACAACAACATCTAATTGTGACAAGAAGTATAAAAATTTCAGATTTCTTTTTAAAGATTAAAACATAGTTTACGAACTGTGCATGTTGATTTGATTGTCTGACTGGAATTATAGTATAAAAAGCTGTATCATTTTTGGCTGTGATACTGAGAGATAAGAAAACATTTCTCTTTGAGTAGATCCAAATTCTAGACTTTGAAAAAAATGAGTGAAATGTTTTTCAACAGTACCCAAGCAACAATAAGTTGAGAAGAAGACTCATCGTTGTACTTGCAACCGTTTGTATGACGTACATTGATAAGGTATTGTAAGGTTTTTAAAGTCCAGCATTCTGATTGAAGAAATGGTACTTTTTATTTTTAGGTCACATTATAATAGTTCCACGACATCAGCACTTAGCAGGGTCAGGAAGTCTATCCAGGACTTGAGATCCTTAAAAGCCACTAAAAATTCCAACAAACCCCAACCCAACCCAAAACAAATTACTAAACAAAACTAAACACACCATAACTCATATCAGGAACTTTATTTTTAGTTTTGTTATGTAAGATCATCAATTTGAGAATTTGCTTGAAAACAAGATTGCTTATCAAGGCTGCGTTTATTCGGTGCATATTTTTTCCTGCCCCTCAGAGCGGCAAACGCGCCCTTCAGAAAGGTTACAGATAAGGAGAAAAAACTGATTTCACTTTTTGCTTGGCCCGCATTGGGCAAGTCAACGACAGATTTGGCATCTACTATAGCATGTCATGTGGTAGCTACGTACTGGCCGACAGTGCTGAAATTGGAGACGAGGCTGTTACCTTCATGAAAAAACAGCCGTCGTACATTTGCCAGCTGATTGGAGGAAGCTGTCATAGTTCTTTCAGCTGATTGACAGAAAAGGTCATAGGTATACCAACTGATTGAGGGGAAATGTCATAGGTATACCAACTGATTGAGGGGAAATGTCATAGGTATACCAACTGATTGAGGGGAAATGTCATAGGTATACCAACTGATTGAGGGGAAATGTCATAGGTGCACGGTGATCCCAAAAAACTGTACAACTTTTTTTTCTAAATATCATGCACAAAAATTGTTTTAGAATGCTGTAAATTTGTAATAAACATAATTCATTCAAAAGAAATGTGTTTGACACAAAATCCACGAAGAAGAAGCTTATTTCGAAAACGGAAATGGCTTTAAAAAAAGATGCCCCCATAAATCCGAAGTCTTGTAAAGGAAGTTGTGAAAATATTGGTTGACTTTTTTCTTTATTTTCTCGTTGCCATTTAATTTTCCTTCTTTGTAACATTTAAACAATATTTAATTTCTTTTGCAGAGTTAATAAAACTAACAATTTCATTCTGGAATTCCTAGAAGCAGTGCTCGCCCTCCTTTGGACACGACGCATAAAAACGCGCAGTTGGAAATGTTCAATGGAGCCCAAACATAATGAACTGCTAAGCCATGAGTGTTTACAGCAACATACACTGTACATTATTCAGTATGAGGTGGCTTCTAGAAACATTTGGGAGTGGGGTGCCCAATAGACAGCAATTTTAGAGTCAGCATATTATCCTGCCGAGTGAAAATAGGCTTTGCACTAAACCAAACGTCATCGAGGAAATTATCACGATTTCAGGACAATCGAGAAATCATGAACACATTGCCATGTTCTGATCCATGTCATATCGGCCTAGCGAAGATGAAAATGGTACAATCGTAGATTAAGATCTGTCATGAAAATGCAGACTGTTGAGGTGTAGGAAAGTCCTAGCTGCAGATCGTCTACGGATAGACGTCTCATGGGACTTGACTACTGAAATCTGCACTATGGTGACGTTGAAAGGGCTGCGCATCGTGCGTGTTCGACCTGAAGTGGGCATTTTAAAGGAAATTTTACTTCTGATTCCTATAGATTCAAACTGACGGAACTTCTTTATAAATGACACAAAATATCTTGAGGGGACCTAAACATTCTTTGCATGCCGTGCAGAGTACTTACGAAATGTCAGGGATGGTGGGTTTGTGGAGAGGTAATGTAAAATACAAAAAGCTCTTAGCTCTTTACCAAACTTAACTATGATCTCAGCAGGCAAACGAACTTTGGGGTTTTAGTGGTATGCCTAATGCAAATTGGTGCGTCATGCTACGAAAATGGGGACAAGGTTGAAAACGGGTTGTTTTTTAATGCGCTTTTTAGAGCAAAACCATTCAATGGACTTATCTAAAATGAATATCAGAAAAATTCCCTTTTGGCTTCAATTATTCTATTCAAATCTGAAACGCAAAACTTCAGTACGGGAGAAATTATGTACAAAACAAGTTGTATAGTCTTTTTTGGATCATCCTATATGCCAGCTGATTCAGGGAAACTGTCCGTAAAACCCTTGATTTGTCACCTCTCACATCCCATCCTAAACTAATTGTTCCCGGCATCGGTAGGATAGTTGATCTTTCTGATGGAATGCAGTATCCTTCTCAGCCTGGGTTGGCCCTGCCACAGGTAGCTTCAGAAAACTACCTCCTGAAATGATCTAAACTGTTTAAATGGGGACGTAAAACGCCATCAGTAAAAAGAAAAAAAAACAACTAATTGTTGTCAGTGTCAAACGGAAGAACAAACGAAGCAAGGGCAGACTCAAGGCAACTTATTTGGAAAACCTGCACAGATGGGTGACATGGAAAGAGAGGGATAACAATATGATATCCTTGAGAGCTTCCGAGCAAATAAATTAATGCTCTCGATCCCCAATGTCCGGTTCAGATCTGTCACGCCTTACAGCAGAAAATGATTATGTTATGTGTGGAATTCTTGATGACACAGCGTTTCTGTCAGTCTTTTGGGGACTGCATGGTCTGCACACCTGCTTCAATTCCATTTACTCCTTCCTACTTCCTACCCCTCTTCCTCCTCTTCTTTCCTCCTCTTCTTCCTCCTTATCTCCTCTTCCTGCTATCTCTCCTCCACCTCCTTTTTCTTACTCCTTTCCTCCTATTCTTCCTCCTCCTTACTACCCTTCTTCCTCTTCTTTTTCCTGCTCTTTTTCCTTAACCTCCCTCTCCTCAAGTTCGTTTTGTTTTCCTTCCTGTTTATGTTCCTTCTCCTCCTCATCCATCCAACCATCCATTTATCCACCTCCTCTCCCCGTCCTCCTCCTCCCCCTCATTCTCTTCTTCCTCCTCTACCTCGTCACCTTCCTTTTCCTCCTCAACAAAATAGTCTACAAAACTAATACATAAAAATAACACAATCCAAAACATTCATGTGGTTGTATGTAGACACCTGTAGGGCTTTATTCGATGACACTCACTGACATTCATTGTAACCAAAGATCGTGCATAACAAAATAGTTCACTCGGCCAAAAAAGTGTTTGCTGAAGTCCGCTCATGCTTCAGATTGAGTTGCAAGTCTTTGTTTTGAAGCTCTTCTTTCGTTTCTTCAGAAGAAGAATAGGAATAGCACAGCTTGTTAGTTTCGCTTTTATTGTTTTTCACTCAAGTAGGGTAACTCTGTTAGCAAAAAGTCCGCACTTTTTAAAGAGATTGCCACCGGATTTTGAGGACATTTTTAAAAAATTGGTTCAAAGATAGGAGTGAACTATCTTGTTGTGTACTTTGTTTGTTTTAACAAATTGAGCACGAGCGTTCTGGTTATACGACAACACTCCAAGACACGCTGGTTTGGAGAATGGCTTCATTATTTTGGACAGATTTTTTTTATTCCACTTTCTTTATTTAAATATTTAAAGGACAAACAACAATAACAACAACAACAACAACGAAAACAACATCACAATAATCATCATTGCCTTTTTCATCCTGGATCAGGGTATGGGCCATCAACAAACACTTTTCACTTTTGGGCCAGTCTCTTGATATTTTCCACCAACAACATACATAGTACAACGATATACAAGTACCTAATATGAATGATACTCTTTAACATTTTTAACTTCACACCTCAGATTAAGAACAATATTTTGATTAATACTATTGAATCTGTCTGAAAATTTCAGATAAGACAGTACATTCATTACACTCTGAACAGCAAGAGAAACACGTGGAATGCAAAGTTAAGAATGTTATCAATCCTAAGTTTTTGAACTTATTGATGTCAGGGGTCAAAATGAAAAGTGTCAGCTTTCAGAAACGTGTGATGACATCTGGTGTTGTCACATCTTCACATCGACGCGCATGGACGGGATGAATCGAGGTATTGTCTATTGAGGGATGACATTCCACTCTTCGATTAAGGCTTGTTCTAACTGATCCAGGAGTACGGGGCTGGCGTGGTCTGGCACGAATGGCATGATCTAAAATGTTCCGCAAGGGCTCAACTAGATTGAAATTTGGTGAATGCCCTGGTCATGGGTACAGGAGAGGAATGTTGTTAGTTTTGAGAAACTGATTTGTTACAGCAGCCTTATGAGCAGGTGCAGTATCATGCATGAGTACTTGCTACTGCTCCTGGGGTGTTGTTGTTTTTTTTTTCAGGTTGAAATTGATTTCTCAAGCATTGCGTTAGGAAGAATGAGTCAACACTTCTTTTTCTGACTGCATTCTTCCCGCTTGTATCTGTCCTTTTGAGAGGTTGTCATTGCCAGGTGATCTCGTGTGGCATACACAGTGTGTCTGTTCACGTTGAACCTTCTCGTGACTACCGAAAGCGGGGTGCCCACCTGAAGCATTTCAATGATGTGATTTCTTTCTGATTCATTCAGCCGAAGCATTATGAATTTAAAAAAAGAAGCCACTTTTATATGAGGTGAAAAACGTAAAAGGAGTCCAATTTTGCGTGGGTAGTTTTTTGTCTCAAAGTCTTCCACATATTTTTACAGTATTTGACCAAATACTGAAACCATGTGAATGACATCGTCAGACAAAACGATAGACCAGTGCACCCTAGTGAGTACAGTTCACAAATGACAATGAGCTTGCGTGACATGTGTAAAAATGTTTTAAGTAATTGGAAGATTAGTTTTTGAGCTACACGATTTTAAAATGTGTGAAGTTAAAAATGTTAAAGAGGATATCATTATAAAAACACCAAATTCTAATCTGTTTCATTCTGACTCATAACCCCCC
>NW_004798107.1:124140-125754 GCF_000002075.1 Aplysia californica | reverse complement strand
GGAGAAAGAAAAATGGAAGAATGTTAAAAAGGAGGGAACATAAAAGAAATCATTTTAAAAAAGAGAGATGAAAAAAAAGAAAAAAGAAAAAATAAGAAAAAGAATGAAATGAACCAAAAATGAAAAAAATAAAATAAGGGAAAAAAAAGAAAAGAAAAATAAGAAAAAAAAGAGAAATAACAAAAAGGAAAAGGGAAAAAAAGGAAGAGAAAACAAAGAGACTGTGTTAAGATTCAGATTTAGCTTTTAGTAAGAGTTTTACTGTACTTGCAACACAAAAAGGTAATTAATTTAATTGCAGAAGAGAAAAGATTTTACAGAGATCATACTTTTTAATAACAAAAGAGGGAAAAGGATTGGATTATTCTCAGTCTAATAACATTTTAGTTTTAGCAAGTGTTTTATGGCGCTTGCAGCACAAAATATAAGTCATCGGAGTGTCGAAGATTGGAGGTTTTACTAGAGAGTTACATACAGAAAAAGGAAAAAGAAGAAATAAGAACGATAAGTGATTGACGGGACAGAACAAGTGACTGATCGTAAGGGCGATCTTACATCTAGCACAGAACTGTTTTGCATCTCCCTGCAGGAGGTATTCAAATGTATGCGTCATGGAGGTATGTCCAATGTGCAATTCAGTTAAAACAATTCAGTACGCCCTGGGGTAATGTTATACCCCCAGGGTTGTATTCTTCACATTTTAGAATACTTCCAGTTCCAAGATCTCTTTGAAAGTTTCAGTATTTCTTCAAAAACCCTTTTGACAGACAGCTGTGCAAAGCGTACTGATAGGATTAACGAGTAAATTTCCTCTTTGGAAAGTGGTGGCACGTAGTTTCCCACGTCGTATGGATATAGTAGTAAAACACGACGTACGGATAGGGTTGAAACAACTCCGTCTCATTTTGGTGAGACTGGAAGGTTTTTGTGAGCCCAACATGGGAACGATTGATCTGCTCATCTCCTCGGATGCCTAATCATGGCTAGGTAGCCAAGCAAACACAATACCCATTCCTTGTTCAGCCTAGGGGTGAATTTTTAACTGTGGCTCGGGTTTTTTGGGGTTTTAGGAGTATGAACTTAGTGAGAAGACTGAAGCAAGGTAAGGAATCGGACAGAATGAGAAACTATAATCTTGGAGAGTTTTCTACGTCATCCAGTGGCTTATTGTGCGTGAGTGTGCGCTCAAGGGTGTGCGGTTTCAGTCTGGCTGTTTGTGTTTGCAATCTTTTGAGCAATAAATGTGCTATGATTGAAGTGTTTAAGATTATATCATATACACATATATGCACGTATACACACAGGCACAGGCACACGGACCCACACACACATACAATCAGTCAGACAGACAGACAGGCAGACAGATGGACAGACAGGCACAAATACTCACTTACGCACACACACATACATTTGACAAAAACAACACCCATACATTTACGTCTACACACATATATTTACACACGCACACGCACACACACACACACACACACACACACACACACACACACACAACATCGTGCAGACAACAAGGGGAAAGAAAGAAAGAAAACAAAACGAATTATTATCCTGAACTGTGATTTAAAAAAAAATCATCATCATCATCATCATTGTGTA
>NW_004798107.1:122641-123652 GCF_000002075.1 Aplysia californica | reverse complement strand
AGCTCAACGCCATTTAAACAAACATTCTTAAAGTGGATTTTACTGGGAGAAAAAACAAACTTGATGTTCGCGCTTGTATCGGGGTGCATCAACGCTAGTGAAATGGACGTGTATTGAATATCAAAGGAATGGAAATGCATAATGTCTAAAGTTGTAATCGTAGACAGACACGATATTTCTCTTAATAATTATTGTCTACCCAAAAATGCTCTTCACTTACTGTGCGCTCCAGAATTTCCGAAATGGGAGATGAAGATGGTCTTATCTACGTGGTTCCCATCTGTCTCCTCCTCCCACAACTCCCGCAAGTTGGGCAGCTCATCGGCCGGCCTCTCATCGCACGTCAGGAAACGCTTCATCTGGAGAAAACGACCTTTGCACTCTCTCCGGAACAAAACCTGTGGATGGGTAAATCTGTAACCCTGTTCCATCTTGTATTTTTTTGTTGTTTTTTTCGTTACCATTTTTAAATTGCCTCACTGCCAAAATTAACGCTAGCCCGTCAATGTCTCACGATGGCCAGTGCAGCTGAGTAGGAATATGTTTTTGAATGGAAACAGAATAATAAAACAAGGGTTTTGACACCCCCGACACTACATAAGAGAAAAATCTTGGAGTGATTTTCTTTTTGCTCGTACACTAGGTTTTATGTTACTGTAGGACATTGTATTGTATTGCAAAGCGCTTGGAAGCCTGTGTACTTCAATCGGGGTTGAGCGCTATATAAATGACATTTATTATATTATTATTATTATTATTATTATTATTATCAGTCATAATACTGTCAGTCACAACTACATAGATTTCTATTCCAGCCACGGATACCATAGAATAAGACGATGATGATGATAATGATGATGTCGACGACGACAACACAACAATAACAACAAAAACGACAACACGACAATAACAGCAGCAACAACATCACCACTACAAAAACCAACACCTCCAACAACAACACCACAACCACCTCCACAACAGCAACAACAATAACAACAAAAACTAATCACA
>NW_004798107.1:118261-120138 GCF_000002075.1 Aplysia californica | reverse complement strand
TATATACACATAATATGTATCATCATCCAGTGTAAGATCTGCGGCCGATATCGGCGATTATAGTTCTCCATTCATTCCTTTGCTTGGATGCTCATAAAAAGGCTACGCTTCCCTAAACTTTCCCAGTTACCCATTTTTTTTTTTAGGTTCCCTAAGTAAGTTGCTCTGGTTTTTCTTCAATTTTGCCAGTGAGAGCTAAATGTTCAAGACCTTTATAACTATTCAGGTGTCCCAAAAACTGCATTTGTCGTTTCCTGGTTGTTTTTAAAATTGAGCGTCCCAAGTGGGCTTTATTAAGCACTAGATCTACCTCATTTGATTTCTTTTCCTTCCGCGATATTCTCAGCAGTGTCTTAAGAAACCACATTTCTGTTGCTTCTATTTAGTTAGTTTTAGTAGAGGTTTTACGGCGCTCCCAACTGCATAAGGTCATATGAGTGCGAATGGGTGGATGTCAACAGAGAAGTCCTTACAGGGAATCAGACTTACTCTGCTTACCTCTCTAGCTTCAACAGCGCAAAGTCTGCTTCGACTATCAAGGCACCCCGGAAATAGTGGGTCACAAAAGTGTAACAAACATACAAAAGCAGTAGAGGAAAAATGACAATAGTAAGGATAAGAAAAGAAAAAGCAACAGTTTCCTGTTGTAGATCAGGCACAGTTATGAGTGTGACATTGATGAATCAGCCCATTTACAATTCTACTGCGCATGAACGAGAAATGTCCCCCCTTTGGGAAAGGCCTAAAGACACTTCAGTCAGTGGCACCGCCCCGGGGTGAAGGGGGGGTGCTTCTATTTATTTTCATTCTCTTTAGTGATTGTCCAGCATTCATAGACATATAGAAGGATTTTGACAATACATAACATTTTGGAACTTTTATTTTGATGGTCATTGAGGTGTTTCTATTTTTCAGGATTTGGCTCATTTTATTTATATTAGCCTTAGCCATTGCAATTCTCCATTTTTTTTCTTTAGAACATTTGGTATCAGATGTTGTTACATATCCTAGATATTTAAACTGTTGGACTTGTTTGATCTTTTCGCCTCTGCAAATGGGATCACAAATAGGATTTGTTGTGGGTTGTTTTTGTTTTTATTACCATGCATTCTTTCTCTTTACATTCACCAATAGTCCTTTACGTTCACTTTTACGTTCACTTTCCGTTTAATCAGTATCTAGAAGCGATTGAAGGTCCTTTTCTGAGTCTGCTATTAAAAATGTGGTCATCGACATATCTGATGTCATTAATATTTTCGCCATTCACTTTGAGACCAGAACATTCTTCTATGCTTCTAAGGATTGTTTCACTATACATATTAAAGAGGTCTGGTGACATAACGACACATCCTTGCCTCACTACACGTCTAATCTGCTTACATTCGCTGTATTCTCCATTAATTTGTACGGTCCCTGTACAAATTCCTGATAATTCTTGGATCTTTCCCATCTATGTCTAGCTTTTTCAGTATTTTAAATAGCTCATCATGTCTAACTTTATCAAACGCCTTTGAATAATCTATGAAGCCTAAATACAAATCTTTCTGTGCTTCAATACATCTTTCCATTAACATTGTTAAGGTAAATATAGCATTTCTGGGGCCCTTGTCAGAAACGAAGCCTTATTCTATTCCTTAGAGTAAGTAACCATATAACCGTCTTACACTGACAGGAAATGAAGTAAGTAACCGTATAACCGTCATATACTGACCGGAAGTGTACTCGTTCTGCCACCAGGGGTTACACACCGGGTAGGCAAGCGGGGTGTTGGAGCCGCTGACGTCAGAGCAGATGACCCCTAGTATGGAGACAGGCAGGAGGAACACCAACAGACCGGTGCTCACTTTGCTACTGGCCATCTGTAGGTGGGGCTGGCG
>NW_004798107.1:113819-118134 GCF_000002075.1 Aplysia californica | reverse complement strand
GTGGGGGGATGGAGGGGAGTCGTTAGGTTTTGATAATATTTTAATGTTTTATGGCACTTGCAACACAAGCAAGTCATTTATAATAACAATAATTAACAACAACAACAACAACAACACAACAACCCTCCCTCCCAATCCCCCCCCCCCAAAAAACCCCAACAACAACCCCCAAACAAAAACAAAACAAAAACAAACCAACAACAAAACAAAACGAAACAAAAGCGTTAGCAGAATTTCTCAAAACATGGACTTTCAGTAGCCATGATATTAACCTTCCAAGTTTTCGTTTTATCGTCAAAGTAATATACAAAATCAATCGCTTACTCATTTTGTATTGCAGTATCGTAGCCTAAAGGATTCATTACAATACATTTATGAGAATCATAAAAAAAAAAATAACAATAACCTATGCAAACCAACCCTTCCCATTTCTTTTGTACGTACTTTAATTGTTTCCCCATTACAAAAATATTATAAGGAAAGACATCGTTTGTGAGACGTTACGTCCACCAATCTAAGACAACCAGTGTTCTCCTCAAATAGGATGGCCGTCAGAGACAAATATGTGTCACGACGCGGTGGAATCAGGCGCTCGTCAATTTTTGAAAATAACAATATAGGGTTATTGGTATCATCGTAAAGCCTCTTCATTTACCTTCCTTTTGGTGAAAACAAAATCCACGTATGTTGAATAGAAGTCGAAATATTTGCGAGTGAAGGAGGTCAGGGTGTCCTGGTTTCAGAGGTTCAAAAATTCGTCATGCAGCTTATTGTCAAATATCTCCTCAACCTTCCCATAAAAACTATCCAGATTTTGCACAGGGGTTTGTATGAATCTGTCTTACATATTTTTGTAAAGACCTGTTAGCTCTATTTTAGAACATTCCTTAGAAAAAATTAGAAAATCCCAGTGGGTTGTTTCTACAGATGTCAAATGGTTTACAGCTGTGACAGTATTGCTTTTTTTTTCTAATTGCTAGGTTGTGTTTATTGAACGCATATTTTGAGAACTTTTAGTGCGAAGAAGTGTACACTATAAAATACTTTCTTGTAACAATGATAGTACATAACAAGATGGTTCACTCAGCCAAAAAAGTGTCCGCAGGAAGTATGCTCTTTGCTTCAGATGGCGCTGCGGTCTGTTTTGAAGCTCTCTTTCGTTTTTCCAGAAGAAGAATAGGAATAGCACCTCCTTGCGTGCGCAGATCGACTGCTGTTCATCAGCAGTTCGGGTACGTTCAGTGCGTAGTTTTAGGTTTTTAAAAATTATAATGACCTCTCGCCTTTCATTCTAAAGTCAAATTAAACGAAGAAAACCATCACCCTTTCCTCCGGAAAAGGTTTTTTGTCAGCGTAACCATTAAAAAAAAGCGTTCTTCCGAAATTTATCCCAAAACATGCTAGTTTCACTTTGATTTTTAAAAACTCAAGTAGGGTAACTCTGTTCGCAAAGTGCGCTTTTGTGAAGAGGGCGCCACCAAATTTTGAGGACACTTTTTTAATTGGCTCAAAGAGAGAAGTGGCCCATCTTGTTATGTACTATCATTGCTTGTAACTAGATCTAGTTTTGTCACTAACAAGTTTCATTGACGAGCTGTGACATAGCCACATGCCTACGCAAAATGTATGGGAGAAGTGGGAAGTGCTGTGAACAATTCCATTTTCTGCGTGAAGGAGATTTGTAGTATCTCATATAGATTTGTGAAGAAAAGTTTTAAAATCTAGCCTCAACTGTTTTTTTAAAAAAAGGATTAAGTTAAGACAAATTGATACAAACTGGTGTGCAAAGTATCAAGAAAAGATCAATGAATGGAATAGAGGGCAAGAAGAGATGAATGAACGAAATAGAGGGCAAGAAACGATGGATAAATGAAATAGAGGACAAGAAAAGATCAATGAATGAAATAGAGGGCAAGAAAAGATCAATGAATGAAATAGAGTGCAAGAAAAGATGGATAAATGAAATAGAGGGCAAGAAAAGATCAATGAATGAAATAGAGGGCAAGAAAAGATCAATAAATGAAATAGAGGACAAGAAAAGATCAATGAATGAAATAGAGGGCAAGAAAAGATGGATAAATGAAATAGAGGACAAGAAAAGATCAATGAATGAAATAGAGGGCAAGAAAAGATCAATGAATGAAATAGAGGGCAAGAAGAGATGAACGAACGAAATAGCGGACAACGATTCACCGGTTAAAAAGATATTTGAGGATAAGTTGCGCCACGAATGTTTGACCTCACAATAACGAAGAAACGTTTCAAGACTTTCAGAATAGACTGCCCACCGACAGCTGTCAGGATGTTTTGTTTTGTCAAGTTCTACTTTCATGCCACTTTTTTGGGGGTCCAGAATGTCTTTATCTGTTGCAAAAATGTCATCCTTAAACCAGCTGGGGTTACCGGAAGTGCAAACAAAAACTGAGGACTTTCTGACAAGATAGATAGATAGATAGATAGATAGATAGATAGATAGATAGATAGATAGATAGATAGTATCATGGGTTAGAAACTACCTTAGACACAGGTCTAAGAGACTGAGCCCCCTATTGAAAGCTCTAAGCCTTGAACTGTGAAATAAAAGCTATTGACTAGAACTGTGATTGCCATGTCATTTATAATAATAATAGATCTAATAATAATAATGATAACAATAATATTGATAACAATAATGATAATAACAATAGTAATAATAATGATAATGATAATAGTAATGATAATAATAATAGATCTAATAATAATAATAATATGGATAATAATAATAATAATAATAATAATAATAATCTATATAGATCTACATGTATATAAAAGTGCACAAACTCCTCCCTTATTACTTAATCAACACCTTTGAAACTTTGCAGGCGTCCACAGCATCCATGTGGTAAGGACCTAACTTTCAAAAAATCAACGCAAACTGCTTTCCCCGGTTTTGCCAATATGCTTTGTTTCATCCACAAAAGTCCGTCTTCTAAGACGCCATTGTAAACAAGTGAGGTTTCTGTTCACTAGCAGTGCGCCAGTACTGATTTCTCACCATTGAAATTATGGAGCATCCAACCACGAACGCGGAATAGAGAATCAATCTAATCTATTTTATATTTGGTAATGATAATAGTAATGATAATAATAATAGATCTAATAATAATAATAATATGGATAATAATAATAATAATAATAATAATCTATATAGATCTACATGTATATAAAAGTGCACAAACTCCTCCCTTATTACTTAATCAACACCTTTGAAACTTTGCAGGCGTCCACAGCATCCATGTGGTAAGGACCTAACTTTCAAAAAATCAACGCAAACTGCTTTCCCCGGTTTTGCCAATATGCTTTGTTTCATCCACAAAAGTCCGTCTTCTAAGACGCCATTGTAAACAAGTGAGGTTTCTGTTCACTAGCAGTGCGCCAGTACTGATTTCTCACCATTGAAATTATGGAGCATCCAACCACGAACGCGGAATAGAGAATCAATCTAATCTATTTTATATTTGGTAACTTGGAAACACATGTGTCACTTTTCTTTTAAGATTTATTGCTCCATTCCAGTAGATTGTAAATAAAGTAAGCCAATGACTTCCAATTGATGTTAATGCACCGATTATTTGTTTCATCGAAAGGGGGCCCAGCTAGTAATAATAATAAAAACGATTGATACTTACGACCTTAGAGCATACATCAAAATAACATTGAGTGTGTATCTAGCTTACGATTAGTATTGTTTATATTGCTGCTCATTTACATTATGCATGTGATTATAAGCCTACTTGTGTGTGCATGTGTGTGTACGTGTGTGCGTGTGTGTGTTTGTGTGTGAGTGTGTGTGTGTGAGTGTGTGTGTGTGTGTGTGTGTGTGTGTGTGTGTGTGTGTGTGTGTGTGTGTGTGTGTGTGTGTGTGTGTGTGTGTGTGTGTGTGTGTGTGTGTGTGTGTGTGTACACGTGGTGGAACACCAAGCCAATGTGCCAGGATCTGGACAATAAAGGTGTGTCTTATCTTATCTTATCTTATCTGATATCACCAAAATCCAGCCCAGCATCCTCTCGCTGACTTTGTGAGATAATGGACGAGTATGCTTTCAAAACCAAACAACATGAAGAAAACCCTAGATCAGAAACGAACAAAGAGCACACAAACAAACTGACAAAAAGGAAAAAAACAAAAAAAAATAAAGAAAAATGAGAAAAAAGGAATTACACTTGCCTCAGATTCCAAGGGACACAACAGAATGTTTTACAAATATCAGTAAATCAATAACGCGATTATCTACCTTAGTCAGGGTCCCGTTTCGTTTTTCTGCTGCCCCCCCCC
>NW_004798107.1:111526-112803 GCF_000002075.1 Aplysia californica | reverse complement strand
TAGATAGATAGATAGATAGATAGATAGATAGATAGATAGATAGATAGATAGATAGGTAGATAGATAGATCGATAGATAGATGCACAGCAAGGAAATTAAATCAATAAATGAAATTATTGGTCAAGGGAGAGCACCACACTTTTGACAACTGGATATTGAAAAATAAATTGTTATGTCCCTTGCCATTTAGAGACGTCAAGTTTGCTGACAAAATGAGTCAAATCAACTTCTTGGGTTTCGGTTTTAGTTTTTAGTTTTAGTAAGGTTTAAGGCGCTTGGAACTGCATAAGGTCATATATAGCACCAAGGGGTGGATGTCAACAGAGAAGTCCAAACAGGGAGTTAGACTTTCTCTGCTCACCTCTTTAGACTCAACAGCACAAAGTCTGCTTCGACTATCAAGGCACCCCGGAAATAGCAGTTCACAAGAAAGTGACCAACATACAAAAGAAGCTGAGGAAAAATGACGATAGGAAGGATGGGAAAAGAAAAAGCAGCAGTTTCCCTTATGCTGCTCTGGCACAGTATGAGCATGACTTTGATAAATCAGCACATTTACAACACTACTGTGCATAAGAACATGCTAATACCCCCCCCCCCCAACCCTCCCCTTTTGGGAATGGCCTAAAGACACTTCAGTCTGTAGCACTGCCCAAGTTCAGTTTAAACCCTTTTGAGCGAAGACACTACACATGTATCTGTTTGAATTTGTATAATTGTTTTACATGAAAATATGATTCAAGAAATAATATTCATAAATTTAAGTGCCTAAGATTAGAGTTTAATTTTAATAGAGGTTTTACGGTGCGCGCAACTGCATAAGGTCATTTGAGCGTCATAAGATTAGAGCTGTTACAAGAGATTAACAAACATAAAAGAAGGAAGGAAGGTAAAGACGATAGATTTTTTTAAGGAAAGAAGGAGCAAACCACACAAGAGCACCTGCTAAACACCCACAAACTAACTTTTGAACACTTGAAATTTCTGAAATGTTCATGACCGAAAAACAGTGAGCAAACAGGTAGGCATACAGAAAGAGGGGGAAAATGAGCTTTCTCTTGTTCTTCTAAAATACTGAACATGACGACATGAATACGAGTCACACAGTAAGTCATGTTTAGTAGTATGGGGTTTTACGGTGCTCGCAACCGCATAAGGTCATATGAGAGCTCACAGTAAGTCATCCCATTTTTGTACTCAATATAATATTCTTAACAAAACACTTAAACACACACACACAAAACCCACACAAATATACATACACAGACAACCCCCCC
>NW_004798107.1:109767-111096 GCF_000002075.1 Aplysia californica | reverse complement strand
ACACACACACACACACACACACATACACACTACGCACTCACACACACACTACGCACTCACGCAAACACAAACAAATACACTAACAAACAAACACACAAACAACATACACACCCATAAAAACACACAAACAAACACACAGAAACACACACATTTCGTCCTACGTGCTCTGCGCTCAGATACACTGGCCACTCCTGCAGCACCCAGATGTAGGCGGGCCCGGCGAGGGCCAACATAGTGGTCAGTGCCAACAGCTGACTCAGGATAGGCTCACAGGTCAGGCGACGTAAGAACCGGGACTGGTTCATGGTCAACAGACAAACAAAACACAATATAAAAATTGTTTGGTAAGAGTTTTACGGCACTTTGCAACGCTATAAGGTCATATGAGTGCCGACGATTAGAGGTATCACAAGAGAGTAGCAAAAACAAAATATGGTTGAAGATATATACAGACAAACACAACATAGATGAAGATATAAACAAGACAAACAAAACATAGATTAAGGTCAACATAAAAACAAAACATAGATAATGGACAACAGACAAATAAAACATGATTTTAAAAACATTGCGTAATAGTTTTACAGCACTTGCAACACTATAAGGTCATATAAGTGTCGAAGATTAGGGGTATCACAAGAGAATAACAAAAACAAAACATAGATGAAGATATATACAGAAAACACAACATAGATGAAGATACGTACAGACAAACACAATATAGATGAAGATATATACAGACAAACACAACATAGATGAAGGTATGTACAGGCAAACACAACATAGATGAAGATATATACAGACAAACAAAACATTGATGAAGATATATACAGAAAAACAAAACATAGATGAAGATATATACAGAAAAACAAAACATGGGTGGAGATATATAAAGACAAACAAAACATAGATAAAGATACACGTATATACAGACAATCAAAACAAAGATGAAGGTATATACAGACAAACACAACATAGATAATGGTCAACAGATAAATCACAACCATAGAATTATATAAAAATGTTCTAGCTGACAGCTCTGGAAGTTTTGAGTTACAAAGACCATGAGGTCTAAGAAACCAACATAATACGTTCATTTTGCTCTATCAAGGTCGTAAGATTATTTGGAGTCGTTATCAAGATATTTAAAGAAAATGCATTCGAAAAAGCTTGACAACTTGTAAAACTGAACATTTTGAACGTCAAATTTCTCAGACCTAGGTACTGAGCAGATTCAACTTTGTAATTTCAGGGTGATGAAATAAAGCTGGATGAAGTTATCAATTTGACAAAAAATGACCTAGATCGACATATTACACCAACACGCCT
>NW_004798107.1:102975-109127 GCF_000002075.1 Aplysia californica | reverse complement strand
TCACACACACACACACACACACAAACACACTCTACTCTATCCACAACCCACACCCCCTCCTTCACCCACACACCTCCCTTCTCATCACCCTCACACCTCCACATCCCCCTCCCCACCCCTCACCCACAACTCACCTTGAGCCCCCAGATAGCGAAGAGGGCTGAGAGGGGCGTGAACAGAGCTAGGACAGGAGCGTAGATCCGCACCAGCCACCCTTCTCTCCACACACCCTTCTCCCTCTCCCCACCCTTCCACAACCCACCTTGAGCACCCAGATAGCAAAGAGGGCGGAGAGGGGCGTGAACAGAGCTAGGATAGGAGCGTAGATCCGCACCAGCCATGCCATGAACCACGACACCCCGAGAGGGTTCTCGTACTCGAAGCCAGAGATCTTTTCTCTAATGGTGGCTTCCTGCTGCTGGTCCATCGACGTCACTTCCGCTCGCTGATACAACATGGCAGATCTCCAACGACTTCTATTTTTTTTTTTTGGATTCGTCTGTAAAAGCATAAATAATATTATTATTAATAATAATATGGTCGATGATAATAATGACAACAACAAGATAATAACAATAATGATGAAAATGTTAACAATAATAATATAATTGAATAATGATTTTAAAAATGCTCTCTCCCTCCCCCCTCTCTCTCTCTCTCTCTCTCTCTCTCTCTCTCTCTCTCTCTCTCTCTCTCTCTCTCTCTCGCTCTCGCTCTGTCCCTCTCTCTGTCTCACTCGTTCTTCTGTATAATTTTATTTATTCCATTTCCTTTCTTTTCCAGCTAGTCCTTACCATAGCCCTCTTTCTCTCGTTCCTCGCCCATGTTCTTCTCCCAGTCACAGTAATCAATCCATTCCTACTAAGATTTAGCACAAATCAAAGCCAAAGGAACAAAGAGGTAGAAAGACTTTACTGCCATTACTTACTGTACTATACGTACGTCTATACTTTTTGACGTTTGACAGTTCTCTACTTTAGAATTACAATGTTCTAGCTGTCATTTGGGGCCTTTTTGAGTTACTATAAGACCATGAGATCAGAACGCAAATGCTCTATCTGCTCCCTCCATCAATATCGTAAGAATATTTGAAGTCTTTATTATCAAGATATTCAAAGAATTGTATTAGAAAAATTTTGACTCATTGTAAATTTTAAAAAAGTTGGGAGGCTTGCAAAGCCACCAGTTCACACTCCCTAAAAAATGTTTTTTCACTCCCTGCTTTCAATGGAATATTTTTGCACAGAACCCTTGGAACAATTTTATTTAAACCCTAAACTAAAAACTTATATTTTGAATAGGAGTCGCCTACCAGATTATAGATCTAGATCGAGACCTAAAAATATGTCAAAACTAGACACTGAGCAGATAAAACATTGTAATTCTGAAGTAGCAAGCTCCTGATGAATAGTAAATGATACTAATAGATCTAGAACTAGATTTATTGAGACTTGACACCAAACCATTCAGCCTTACTGTGAAAGAGCAGGATTCTTGTGTGATGGGGCGATGTGTCTCTTTTTCTTAACACAACGCAAGATATATCGGACATAGATTCTATTTGGCTATGAAAACGATATACCTGAAGTCTGCTGAAGACTGCCCGTAATTGGGAGGCTTACAAAGCCACCAGTTCACACTCCCGTGGATTTGTACATCGTGAAACTAGCCTTGGTTGATGGCGACAGGCTTTCCTCCATGTTTCAGGGACGACTGCGTACTTCGTCATCGGCTTTCGTGTCACACAAGTGCGCAAAAAGGGTCTCGTTTTGATCATATTATTGGTTTTTCAAATTGAGAACAAAAAATTCAAGCTGATTTTAGTTCGATAATCTGGTAGGCGACTCCTATTCAAAATATAAGTTGCAAGCCGGGCCCCCTTTCGATGAAAGGAATGATCGGAGCGTTAACATCAACAGAAAGTCATTGGCCTACTATATTTACACTCTACTGGAATGCAGCAATAAATCTTGAGAGATGCAAAAAAATAGGTCTAGATCTATACTCTCGAAACAAAATGCGACTTACGAAATATCACTTCCAGCACTTCTGCAGATTTGTTTCGTTTCTCAGTTGAATAATCACAAAGGCCAAAGAAAGGCGGGAACTTTTTGTCAAATGTACTTTTCTAAATTCAGAAAAAGAATAAATAAAAAATCGGGCTCCGTTATGGGGATCTATATATCTTTTTGCAGGTACCTGCCAACTTTCAACCCTGTAGATTTAGCTGTCGTAGTTTTATGGGAAAAGTGACACATGTGTTTCCAAGTTGCCAATTACATGTATATAGATCTAATATGACGTTTTTCCCAGTCGCAAGAAAAAGAATTTGACAAAGGAGTCCAGAAAATTGATGATGGGCATCAAACGAAAGGATCACAGTCGAATTTAGAAGCCAGTAAAAAAAGAAAAAATGAGGCTAGACCTAGATCTACATCTAGATCTATACGGGTTGCACACTTAAAATAGTGCTCAGTATTGCGCGACAATGAGCGATGGTATCGAACGGAAGTACGACTTGAAATAAACAAACCTGGCGGATTTTCTAAAATTACAGAGACAGAAGCGTCGGCCTACAAAAGTGATCTACGAAATAAAGAAATTTAGCTTTTGCAGCAAAAGTGTCTCAAAACAGAAAAAAAAAATAACGAAGGGCGTCATGATCTAGAGAATATTTTTTTCAATCTTTAGGCGAAAACTTCATGTCTATCGATGCAGCCATTAAAAAGCCTTTTGAATAGCCAAATTCGGTCACCACAAATAGATAAATAATAGACAAATAGATAATAGATGAGTCTGGGGTTTTGATAAAATTGTTCCAAGGGTGTTGTGTAAAAATAATGCATTGAAAGCAGGCTGGTTCGGGCGATAAATATGTGGTTAGAATAATTATATTATGATAGTTGAGACTTTTAGGTCGTACTTCTTCTCAGCGTGTTTACCATCATCGTTGTTGTTGTTGTTATTTTCTGTTACGCCTCTCTCTTTCTCTTTCTCTCTTTCTCTCTCTCTCTCTCTCTCTCTCTCTCTCTCTCTCTCTTTCTCTCTCTCTCTCTCTCTCTCTCTCTCTTTCTCTCTTTCTCTCTCTCTCTCTCTCTCTCACACACACACACACACTCACACTCACACACACACACACTCTTTCACCATGCCACAGCAAATTTCTTTCTTTGGTATCTTATCTTATCTTATCTTATCTTATCTTATCTTATCTTATCTTATCTTATCTTATCCAATCGTACTGTTTCTAATTAATCGTCTTCCAAGCTTACCTCATGCTAGGTAGCTCCATTTGTTTAAATTTTAGTCTGTTTTATTCTCAACATATTTCTCAAACAGCTGTAGACAAATACCTGCAGCTCTTTAGAAGTTGGTATGAGGGTGGTAGGCGGGTTCTCGGGTGTGGTTTGCTCTTTCTTTCCTATCAAACATCTCTCTTCCTTTTCTCTCCTCTTTCTGTTTTGTGTTTGTTACTGTCTTGTAACACCTCTAATTTTCGGCAGTTATATGACCTTATTGAGCTGCAAGTGGCGTAAAACTAGTACTAAAAGAGAAGTTTGTATTGTAGGTTTTAATGTTTCTAATCCATCTGTAGGGCAGTGCACCTTTGACACTGATAGTGAAAATCCTTGTCTTGGCTTTTCTTCCTAGAGTTCTGGACCTCCGTACGTTTCAAGGTTGATAGCACTTCTTGTCTTTACTGTTATTATCTTTACATCTTTGTCTGTTTCTCCATTATCAATGGTGGGTTGTTTTTTTGTTTGTTTGTTTGTTTGTTTCTTTGTTTGCTTGTTGCGGGGTTTTTTATCAAGTGAAACATCTAGCCTTCTCAGGTAAGGGCAAAATTCTCGGAGGTCTCGAGCGCAAGTTGCAGATGCTAAAGATCCTTTGATGGTCCAAAATCGATAAGAGTAGGCTTCTGCCGTCACCCCGTCAAAATTTAAAATTAATTTCTACCACCAAACTAAAAATGTTTGATATTTCCCGCGAACTCCATCGCCTTATGCAGTTGCGAGCGCCGTAAAACACTTACAAAAAGAACCATTAAGTCAGTGAAGAAATCAACCTCTTCTTACTGTGTTTGCTCAATGGTAATCCGATCATTGATAGTGGTACTAATCTTTGATATCTTGGTGGTATTTAGATGAACTTTAAAGCCTTCCTTCTGTGAGATATTTACACACTAGCTGGGTACCCGTTCAATGAACGGACTCAAAAGAATCAATCGTCAAGTCATTTTGGAAACAGTGCGCAGTGCTTGTCAACGGAAGCCTCACTTGTTTACAATTACAATGGCGTCTTAGCAGACAGACTTTCCCTAGATTAGATCTAAAGGAAACGAATGAAAAGCTGAATTAAACTAGAGTGACTTCATACTCCTTAATATAACTGTAACCCTATAAATGATTCTGAACCACAGTTAATTTTTTTTTCAAATTCGAAAGTTAAGGGGTTTGGAAGTTTTAGGCGACCAAAGTGACGAACTTTCATAAATATAATATGAAAGTCCATATAGAGATAATTCTCTTTTGTTGTCCTACATCTGTTGGTGACTGTGTCAAAGTGAAGCAAGATCGTCTACGTGGTCAAGTTGTATCTATATAATGTAGGCTGGATTCCTGTCCCTCTGAGGTCGTTTTCATGATCCAAGTGATGGGTGAACTGGAATTGAATTTCCCTTGGCTCTGTTTTACTTTCACTTCCGTTTGTGAGTATCATGACATAATATTTTACCTTTTCCAGTGCACTGCCTCAGAATTACAACGTTTTATTTTACATTTTTAGCCGTTATGAGTTACAAATACCATGAGGTTAGAAATCAAATAAATGCTCTCTCTGCTCTATCAAAATTGTAAGATTAATCGGAGGCGTTATCAAGAAATTCAAAGAATTCCATTCGAAAAAGCTTAACATTTTGTGAATCTCACAATATTTTACGTCAAATTTCTCTAAACTATGTACTGAGCCGATAGAGCTTTGTAAAATTCTGAGGTAGCGAATGGCCGTGGATTGTAACAACCAAACTCAGACCCTGCACATTATTGGTAGTGCTTACTGTGTAGATGTTGGAGTAAGGCTACCAATAAGACTTCGGTGATTGTTTCCCAATCTATGAGCTAGGCACCGGCCTCTAAATTATGTGACTCAATCTCTTGAAGGATTTATACAACAGCTGGAGCGATAATTAAAAATCAATAGCAGCAACAGTAATAATGACAGCAACATTAAAAGCGACAGCAGCAGCAACAAAAATAACAACAGCAGCAGCAACAACAACAGCAAATGACAATAGACGCAGAAGCAAAGCAGTAATACTCGTATAAAAATAAAACTATAGTGAACAGTAGCATGGACTATGCCCGGAAAACAAATAAAAAACAAAAATGATTTTGTCTGCATAAAGGATGTTAAGGACAGACCGAGAAACGCAAAGACTAAGAGTGTAGTGTGTCGGTGAATGAAAGACCACCGGTCTGGGTTACAAACTGCATATTTTTGTTTCCTATTGCAGACATGTTCACGCCCTCGTCAGCACAAGTTAACAGTAAACAGTAAGTACGTTAATCAGTACTTAAGACCATTGGCCCACATCACATCAGATACAACACTCATTTGTTCAATAAAGCTTCCATAATGAAAAAGTACAGGTTGTACACAATACATGTATCTCTTATCATGGGTGGAATCGGGCTTGGAAGAATTAACAATCATTTCCTTTGAGGCGCAAAATTTTGTAGCACAATTTAAATCATTTAGGAGGCGGGCTTTGAGTTTGCGTATAAGGAACAACCCTAGCTGAGAGAGATACAACATCTCAGTCAGTAGAAGGACTGAGTTACTTGACGATAAATTAAGTTTCCACTCCAGCATCAAATTCGGATCTTTTGCGTGCGACGTCAAATGGAGTAGCAGCTACACCACAGATGCGGTTGTGTGTCAGTGGGGCCTACCATCTGGAGTGAGTGTTTATCTTACGAATGACACAGTGTCGTTCCTGTTTTGACATGCTGGTTTTTAGGATTGTTTGTTTTGTTTTGTTTTGTTTTTTTCTATGACCCAGTACCTCTGAGACCTGATTGAACTCTAGACTGGCCCTCAAAGTACACCCCCCCCCCCCGCTTCCTCTTTTCCCCCCAAAAAGGAAGAAAAAA
>NW_004798107.1:92962-98231 GCF_000002075.1 Aplysia californica | reverse complement strand
CTATCCTCTTATTTCAATGTATCAGTTTGTACTATGACCAAGAACATTAAACCTGATGACCTCGCATAATGTCAAGGCCGTCAACAAATGAGCGCACGGCGAAAGTGTGGAGCAGGTGGACTGGCGGGGTAGAGGAGGGGTGGAGGGGAGGGAGAAGATGCAGTAAACGGGGACTCTTCGTTTTATATTTTATACACTCTAAACATTTTGTTGTACAAAGTAACATTGCTACTTTAATTATGCTAAACAATTTCAGACTCCATTTGCAAAAACATGAGCTCATTAAGAAAAATAAATGATTCATGAAATAAAGAAGGAAGTTAGGATTTTTAGAATTACTTTTCAAAACTAGGGACCAGCTGATTAGTCGCTTAAAGCGCTGCAACAGCTCTGTCTCTCATGCGATCGCGGAAGTAAGCAGTTTCATTTCGTCCTGATTGGTCAGGCAAGCATGAATTCAGGTTGACGTGTTTTTCCAAATACCAGATATTTTAGAATTGAGAAGATAAGATACGATAAGATAGTGCTTTATTATCCCAGAGGGAAATTTTCCTTGGCTGTACAGGACCGTAAAAACACATGCAGGTATACATAAAAAAATTAAATTATATTACTCTCATTAAAATTCAATATGAAAAGAGAAGTAAAGCTGGCAAAATGTACATTTACATCAAATGCATCATTTCACCACATGCAGGAATTTAAATACCAGACCCTTGGAGTTATATATAGATACATACTCTTATAGCAACACACATCTATGATAATTCTGACAAAAGCCTTATGCTAGATGGTAAAAACTTCTTTTATATCTTTCTTTCTTTGTTTTTTGGTGGTACATATCTGCCGCTGCGTAATTTTACAGTTTGTGTTGAAAAGGGGTGTGATTAGTCGTTCATAACGCTTTATATCTTTTTTATTCATGTGGTGTTATACGTTTCCTCTATAAATTCTAGAGATCTTGCTGGCTTTCTTAATGGTTCTGTCAAATTTTTCTCTATCTTTCACCTTACAATCCCCACCCCAGCAGCAAATACAAAATAATAGCACACTTTCAATCATAGAATGGTAAAAAAGGGACATAATCATCTTATTGTCAACACGGAAACTTCTTAATTTCCTTAAAAGGAACACTTATGAAAGCTAGTTTTATGCCAATTTAGGTAACTATCTAGAATTCAGTTAAGAAAATTATATCAATGTGCTGTGGAAGTCACATAAACGAGAGCGTTTTCAGACTTCTTAATAAATACAGCCTCCCTCCCCCCCCAAAAAAAAATAAATATATATATATAAAAATAAAGTAAAATAAATAAATAAATAAAATAAAATAAAATAAATAAATAAAAATAAGTGAAAAAAATAAAAAAATAAATGAATAACTGCGCGTAGATTTTGGTATCTAATTGACCCTCTAATGTCCATGAGTTCCCTCGAACCTCCTAAGATACAGATGCCATACCCTATGAACAATACTTACTTGGTGAGGTCAGATATTGAGCTTACAACAGACGAAAAGGTTTGAGCTGGGTTATTCACACTGCACACTACCAACAGAATTCAGTCCAATTGAATCGGAGCCAACCAGAGTTTTCTCTGTCGAGAGCAAAAGCTACTATTTTTTGTTGTTGTTTTATTTTGTTTTGCATTTTGGTACAATGTTACCAATTCGACTCTTAACCTTGAAAAAAACATCTACGTTGGTCTTGCAGATCTCAATTGAATTTAATTGAAATCTGTCAAATTGTGCCCAAAAATCCCTGCATTTGCCTCCCCATTAAGGAAAACCTTGCTGGCCTCGGCTCTATCAAAAATGACTTCAATCAGCGGTGTGCACAGGGTGTTTTAACCCTATCCGTACGCCGTGTTTATCTATCGTATCCATACGACGTGGGGAACTCTGTACCACCACGTTCCAAAGAGGAAATTTACTCGTGAATTCGATCCGTACGCTTTGCATAGCAGTTTGTCAAAATGATTTTAAAAAAATAGAAATACTGATAGTTTCAAATAGATATTCGTGCTAGAAGTATTCCAAAATGTGAAGAATACAACCCCGGGATACAAAATGACCCCCAGGCGTCAGGATAGGGTTAAGGTAAGCGAACGTGCTGTGGGAAGGCGTGTTAAGAGGAAACAGAATTAATTAGAAGCGGTAGAATAATGAGTTCTGTTTTTGGTATTTTTTAGTAAAGAATGATAAATACATAGAAGATCAACGACTGATTTTTAGAGGCATTAGATGCACCATTTGCCTAGCCTCAGGTGTACGGTACGTGCCATGAATTAACATGATCATAAGAATAGCGATGAAATTGTTTAAGACTGCTATATCCATTGTCAAGGAGAAACGTGGTCGTATTAGACTGGTGAACAACTCACAGAGTGCTATTATATATTGTCCAAAAAAAACCCAACCAACAACAACATTTTTTAAAAAAGCAAAAACAATCCCCTCCCCTAAAAAAACAAAAACAGCAACAACAAAAACAAAACAAAGCAAACAAACAACAACCAACAACAACACAAACCCGCAATAGTAGAAAACGTGGTTGGGGGTGCGAAGGGGGGGGGGGAGAGGGGGATACTAAGCCGGTTGCGAGGTGATTGTCTTATATAGGCGGCCGCTAAAGCTGATGGGTCTATATTTCCTAACATCTTGCATTAAGATCCCGTTGAGCTCTTTAATGGACTTACAATAACGAGGAGCAAAAATACAAAGCAAGGGAGAATGACAAATGAGTTTTTCTGGAACGTATCCATCACGGGAGGTAACGCGAGAGTCCGCAAGACAGGAGTGACGTGGTGGCGCTCGTAACCGGAAGTCAGCTCACCATTGTTTTTGGGCCAGTCTTTTCAAGAAGTTTTTGTTCAAAGCAGAGTTGTTTTTTGTTGGATTTTTACATTTTTATTTTGATTCTGGGTTTGTCTGGGGTTTTTTGACGGGTGGGTGGGGGGGGGGGGGGTGAAGGAGGGGTCGTTATTTATAGAAAGGTTTTGTTCTAAGCCAAGTTCTTTCTTTTCATTTTTGAAAAACTATTTTTTAAAGTTATTTTCTAAGTGTTTGCTCTAAGTTTAGTTTTTTTTCTGTTTCAAGACGAAAGGGGGGGGGGGGGGTCTTTTTGTTTTTGTGTCATTTAACCCTTTAAAAGTTTTTGTTCTAACCTTTGGTGTTTTTCCGTCAGTTTTGTTTTTCCTTCTTGTGTTTTGTTGTTCTATTCTTTGAGTTTGTGTGAGAGGCCTTGCGTGCATTCACCGTGTGAGTCAAAAAGATGCACGTGAACACACGGTCAGTGAGTGCGGGGAAGAAGACAGGGGAACAGAGAAAGAGAGAGAGAGAGAGAGAGAGAGAGAGAGAGAGAGAGAGAGAGAGAGAGAAAGAGAGAGAGAGAAAGAGAGAGAAAGAGAGAGACAGAGAGAGATAGAGAGAGACAGAGAGAGACAGAGAGAGACAGAGAGAGATATAGAGAGAGACAGAGGAACAGAGAGAGATAGAGAGAGAGAGACAGATAGAGAAAGACAGAGAAAGAGACAGAGAGAGAGACAGAGAGAGACAGAGGGACACAGAGAGAGAGGGGGGGAAAAGGAGAGAGAGAGAGAGAGAGAGAGAGAGAGAGAGAGACAGAGAGAGAGACAGAGAGACAGAGAGAGACAGAGAGAGGGACAGACAAAGATAGATAGATAGAGAGAGAGAGAGAGAGAGAGAGAGAGAGAAAGAGAGGGAGAGAGAGAGAGAGAGAGAGAGAGAGAGAGAGAGAGAGAGAGAGAGAGAGAGAGAGATAGAGAGAAAGGGAGCCGAGGGGTAGTCAACGACGAGGGAGCACCCAATAGTGACCATACACGAGGAGAATTTTTGACGTCACTCGAGGCCTAGAGGTAAAGGTGTTCGCCTCTCATTCAATAGGTCCAGGGGTTCTTCTTCTTCTTCCCCGCTCTTCTCTAAAATGGTCTCCTTTCATATCCGTTCCTGCTCTCTAACAATGTTCTGACGTCTGCTCTCGTCGCCACTTTCTGCCCCCCCCCCCCTTTGCCTCCTTTGCCTCCTCCTCTGGGCTTCTGGCACTTTCTGCAACCTTTCTACTGCTACACTTTACCTCCTTATTACTGCTGTCTCTCAGTCCCATCCCTGATCTTATGGAAGGTAAGATATACACCTAACCTAAATCTCAGAGATCACGTGTTCAAGATGCGCACGTTAAAGATCCCTTGGTGAAATCGATAAAAGTTGGCTTCGGCCACCACTTGTGTAAAATTCAAAATTTCATACAAACTAAAAATGTTTAATGTGTTCTGAGCGCTCGTATACCTTATGCTGTTGCAAGCGCCGTAAAACACTTACCCCCCCCAAAAAAAGACAGTTATTCTTAACCCCTTCACTGCTATGGCTTCGTAAATGTCTTAACGTGTCACAGTCAGATGGGGCCAAATGTCCTCTACATAAGTGGGTAGTGCAAGGCCTTAACCCTTCATTGCCTGGCTGGAGTCGGCCTCTCTGCTTGAACTATTCGAATAAGCGAACTCCCTTGTTAGACGAATAATAATATATTTTATACATATCTATAGCACCCACTCCAGTACAATAACTAAAAACTCTGTTCAAACTGCGGTCGCCCATACCTCCTAAAACTATGAGGAAAGATGGGTCCAAATTTCTGGCGAAGTAAGTACATGTGTACAATGATAAACTCATAGAAAACAATATGTAACACGCTCGCTTATTGCTATTGTGTAGATTGATTTAAGTTTATACGTAGATAAAAGCCAGGGGACAAGGATTTCTTACTTAAAATTTCTAGCAAGTCCCATATCGGCGAGAAGTCCAGGAAGAGTCAGTGTGAGTGGTTGGCGGGTGCTCTGGTGTGGCTTGCTTTTTCTTTCCTATCAAACATCTTTCTTCCTTATCTCCCCTCATTCTTTGTTGTTTTTTACTCCTTTGTAACACCTCTAATCTTCTGGCGCTCATATGACCTTATGCAGTTGCAAGCGCCGTATAACCTCTACTAAAACTAAAGAAGAGTCAGTGTTAACTTTAAGCGTTTTGTGGTAAATGTTTTATGAATTTACATGAGCACTTGCAATCTGAAAGTCATTTTTACAAAGATAGTGGGTATAGAATTGATTTCACCCTCTGTTTTTGCCACGGATGTACTAAAAACAAAATTCAATTAGGGCGAAACCTCGCCAAATAAAATTTAGATGGCCTGCTGTGATGAGCCCCGAAAGAAGTGGATGATAGGCAAGTTCATGGCATGTGTGTTTGTATGTGTGT
>NW_004798107.1:80732-92667 GCF_000002075.1 Aplysia californica | reverse complement strand
AAGGGGGAGGGGTGACCTATATCATTAAATATTTCATTTTCTGTTGTTTGTTGAGGTTAATACAGAGAATCCATGGACACAGTCGCGGTTATTATGAGGGGGGTGGGGGGTGGGTACAAATCATTCTCATACATATTATCGTGTAGTGACAGAAACAAAAGAGAGATAGCTATAGAGTACAAGTGACTCCCTCCTATCACTCGCTCCTTTTTTCTTACAAGTTTGCACCTTATTTTTGTTTTTTTGTTTGTTCATTTGTTCGTTCGTTCGTTCCTTCGTGCGCTCGTTTGTTTATCTTTATCGCTGCTAGTACCCGTTCTTTTCCACAAAACAACATTTAATTAGCATTGGAGAAATTGCAGATTATACAAAAATATTAATTTTCTATCTTTGTTGTATTTAATCTATAAGATAATTTCCCGTTCTCTCTACCCGTCTTTCTGATCTAATTTTTCTCAATCGGCCTTTGTAACCCTATCTTCTTTCTTCCCTCCGTTTCATAAATCACTCGCATTATAATTATTGTATTTCGTAAGATCTTTCCTTGTATCGTGGATTGCATGGTTGGCGTCACAGTGTACACACAGACTCCTTGAAAAACCCCTTCTGAAATAGTGCAGAATATATACACGCATTTTTTATTTTTGCTTCAATTATAATGCTTATTTTAATATACGTTTTCAAAAAAATGCCATTGTTTTGATTTAACTTGCAAAGATTTATTTTTTCTTAAGTTTTCAGTCTTAATTTAATTTAATTGCTTGATTATTTTATCCCGGAAAGGGGGGGGGGGGTGGTTCTTAATGGAATATTTCTGAACAAATCCCGGAGAACAAAATATTTCAGCTTCCTGGAAAACATTGGATAAAACTTCAAAGACGTGTGTCGGGTAAGTTAGCCAAAGGTTGTGAGAAGTCAGCGGTGCTGTTGTATTTGACGGACTTCTTTTTTCTTGTTTCCTTTTCTGAACTCTTTGAGGATGTTGCGGGCACAGACATATTATTATATATGTGTCACAACGTGGTGGAATCAGTCGCTAGTCAATTTTTGGGCATATGGAATTATTGGTAGTGTCGAAAAGCCTGTTGATTTGCTTTCCGTTTTGCGAAAAAAAAATTGGTCTATCTTGAATAGAAGTGGTCACCTGATTTCAGAGATAAAATTAGCGAGAAAACGGTCTCCTGACTTTGATAACTTCCATAGCTTGAGAGCCTTTAAAACTGTACTGAAAATTGACATGTTTTGTGCCTTTTATCGACGTTTTTCAGTTAACTTCAAATGGAAACATGTTTTCATATGGACATTAAAAGTATTGAGCACATACAGAAAATTTCTTTAAAAATGGCGAAAGTGGCGCAAAAAGCCTGTTTCTCCAATGTCAATATTTTGACGAGCGCTTGAGTTCACCACGCTGCCTCACACATGTTCTATCAGTAGACCAGAAGCCGTGCTGCACAATATTTGACGAACCATCACCCACACATCTATAGACATGAACTTACATAATATTTCGTTGTTTGTGTGAAGATGCCTGCCTTTGCTCTCTTCGAGAACGTGCATATTATGACCACATTCGCAGATGTACTGTTTTTTTGTGACTCTCTAAAAACAAAAGAATTGTAACTTTTCTATTCGCGCAGAATTTTCAATTTTGTTTGCTTTACCTGAACTTTACAAAGCATGTTGCAAGATGCGTATTATGAAATACACTCATTTGTGTTTTCTGATATGTGCATGATGGTTGAAGGTATGCTGGAACATTGCCTTTGGCCAGCCGCTAATCTGACAAATGTGTCCGTTTTGTCCCTAAATAGTTAAAACTTCAGAAATGAAGAAAACAGAATTTAAAATAATAATAATAATAATAATAATAATAATAATAATAATAATAATAATAATAATAATAATAATAATAATAATGATAATAATATGCAGGAATAAAGAAGTAGTGACTATTTTTTTCTAGCTACTTGCTACCCTAGAATCACAAAGTTCAATCTGCTCTGTACCTAGATTTCAAAATGTGGAATCAAAAGTTTTGAGTTTCACATGTCAAACTTTTTCGAATGCAGTTCTTTGAATGTCTTGATAACAGCTCCAAATTATCTTACGATTTTGACTGAGTGGATTGAACATTTAATGTGTTTGGTTTTTTTTAACTCAGCGTCTTAGTAACTCAAAATGGCCAAAAATATCAGAAACAAGTTTGTTATTCTGAGGTAACGAACTGTCAAATGATCAGACTGCGTGTCTTCAATAAGCTGACAAACAGCGTGGATATTTCTGTGACTCATCATTGCTGCATGGGACGGAATGACTTCAGAGCTCTGCGCTGTCCTATATATTCAGAAGACAACTGTTACATTATCGTGTAGGTAAAGACCTTCGTGATTGCACACAGAAAACCTGGGTTCGATTTCAGAGTAGAAAGGGTTGTTGGTTGTTTAAAAAAAAATAATTTTTTATTTGTTTAGATTCTGAATCTCATATGATCGCTTTTTAGGACATGCGGCCTACCCAGATTTCGGGGGTTTCCAGAAATCTTGACCTACATCAAAAGTGGGCATTGCCTGACCTATAGGAGAAGTTCGGTTTCAGTGGTGTGTATATTTATTTGTTTATAGAGAAACCTTTCCTTGTTTTTTAAAGAAACTGAACAAGGGGCAAAAATTTTAACCTCGGTTTTTTTTCTCAAAACAGCGTTTATCGGAATAGCCCCCATGTGCTTAAAAGCGACCATACGGATGTCTGTATAGGAACACAGTATCTTACCCATTATGGGTTGGCCCAAGTTAAGGGACCTTATAAAATTCTTAACCTCTTTGGTTGTCCCAGAAAGACAGAGACAAACAGCCCACCTCCTTTTTTGTCAGTGCCTGGACGGTTCCACCCACTTGTGATGGGGTGATTTGGTGGATTTGATGGATTTCGGTGGATTTGGGGGATTTGGTGGATTTTAGATCCGTACCTCTCACTCTCTGGCTCCCTGCCGCACACCACTTTCTATCTATCTATCTATCTATCTATCTATCTATCTATCTATCTATCTATCTATCTATTTATCTATCTATTCGTCCCTCCTTCCCATTGTCCTCTTCCATTTACCCAAAATTACCTTATTCTAAATTCCCATCCGTAACATTGTACCACCTTTTTAACCTAAAAGGAATGTGAACCCAAGAGAGACCAATTATACTCCCTCCCCTTTCATCCCCCTCCTCCATCCCTTGTGACTCATGGACTGTTACTGTTATCCCCGGATGTTGCTATAGGTCGATACCACAAGTCTGTTTCCGAATCGATACTTGTTATGTTATGGACGCGGGAGTTGTACCGAATACTTTCACCAATTGCCCTGCATGAATTACAATTTTGACTGTTTCTTTTGGGAAAAGATTAATGACAATGATTATGATAATAACGTAATGAGGTTTGTAACAAACACAATAGTGATGGTAAAAATAAGCTTTTAAAAAAAAGGATAAAAAAGGATAACAATATTGGTTATAACAATAATAATAAAAACAATAGCCATGAAAACAATACTGATAACAGAAATTACAACAGTAATAAATAAAGACTTATTGGTATACTTTCAGGGGAAAAAACCCAGTCTATCTTTCAGAGAGTCGGTCTACCTTTCAGAAAATCAGTCTCCAGAACGGACAGTTTGGTAAGTGTTTTTTTTTTAAATGTAGAATACGTATCGTAATTATTAATGCTTTGCTTTAGTCGATTCTCCGTGTGGGTAAACCCCAAGGGCAGACGACTCTCACGCAATTTTAGCTGGTCACGACCACGATTACCGCCCATAAATAAAGTCTGGTGCCCGCAGGAGACACCATTGTAGCCCCCGAGTGGTCAGTCGCAGCCTATGGGACGGTGACCCCTGACCCCTGACCCCTGACCCCTGGTGGTCGTGATGTACAGTCTAAACTCTCTACAACGGACGCCCTTTACCAGGGAGAAAAGTGGCCATCTTAGACAGGCTGGCGCTCTACACAGTGTAAATTGAATGTAAAATGTAATAATATAAAAACTCAAAAAGGGGAAGGGAGTGTGGTTGGGGAGGGGGGGGGGCGGAGATAATGATGATGTGCACAGTGTACAAATGATTGTCTTGCACAAGTTGTCGTTAAAGAAGGTTAAACTCTGTACAATTTGTCACGGATCCTTATAATGGTGTGGGAAAGTAAGGAAGAAATGGAATGGAAAAAGGCCATTCCTATACAGATTGGTTGGTTTTTAAAGCCAGGATTAACCAGGTACAGGATCCCAGCAGACCGCTGGAATTAGCCAGTAAATTAAAACTTCGGCCACATGGTCAGATGTGCTAACCCCCCCCCCCTCCCTTTTCCAATTTCCCCCCATTGTAGCTTTTTAAGTCTGTAGTATCGGTTGCATTGGCTCTATGGTCGAAATTTAAATTTCAAAAGTTTGAAGAAAAAAAAACAAGAAAAAATACGTAATACTGGTACAATTGTTAAAAAAATGGAACAGTTCTTTTTTTATTCATCTCTCCTGACAGTTGTTTTTTTTTTCTTAAATTTAGTTTCAGTCCTGCTTCAATCTGTAATCTCCGACATTCCCATTACAAATATTATTATGTTCTCTCAGTATCTATTATGTTCTCTCAGTGTCGTTTATTCATGCTGTACTGTTCTGTAACAATTTATGACTGTGTGATGTCATCAATGTGTACAAAGGTGTCTTGGTAAGTTTTGTGGGATTGTCTTTACTCAAGAATGTACTGGAGGGAGGCAGATAGAGAGAGTGAGGAAAAGAGAGAGACAGAGAGAGTGACAGAGAGAGAGAGTGAGAGAGAGTGAGTGAGAGACAGAGTGAGAGAGAGAGAGGGAGAGAGAGAGAGGGAGAGGGAGAGAGAGAGAGAGAGAGAGAGAGAGAGAGAGAGAGAGAGAGAGAGAGAGAGAGAGAGAGAGAGGATTACTATAGGAGATGTGCGCTGCACATTATGTTCGCTGTATTATCGAACAGCGCATTGAGCACTTCTTTGTGGAAATGCGCTATATAAATGCATAATATTATTTTACTAATTATTATTACTATTATTTCATTATTAGAACAGTTGAACAGCTTCCCTATGAAACAGCCACTTCGGGGAATCGAACCCAGGTCTTCTTCGCGCAGGAGGTAAGCCCCCCCCCCCCTTCCACCCACCCACCAGACGTCGGGGGTGAGTTCCCCAAAGACCGATTCATTTGCCGCGGAGGGGGTCTCCCTAACCATTACGTCCCAGCTATCAATTCATCATAGACCTCACTTTGATTAGTTACTTTCCTATAGAATTACTTGAGAATGATTTATTGTCGTTTTGATATACTTGTGAATGATTTACTGTCAGTTTGATAAATCGTTCTTAACTGGCTGCCTTCTCCTTTAGGAGCACTAGTAGGTTTTGTATTTTTGAAGCGGGTGGCTGGTAGCTAGGTGTTACTGGTAGGTCCCTTACCGAGTCGAAAATGTCCAGGACGACCTCGAATAGTCAAGGAGAAACTTCTTTGTCTTACACCCGTGGCCGTCTTGGGCAGTGCCATAATAATAATAATATTTTTTTTTAAACCGCAAGGAATGAAGTGGGATGTGGCCGTTTGGACAAGTTATCATTTTGTCCAGGTGATTGTCATTAGGTTCGACTACATCTTCTGCAATTTCTCTCTCTTATTTCAATCTGCTTTTCTTTTCTTTTCTTTTTTTTTGCCTTCTTTTAACGACTGTTTTGTGTCGATGTGCTTATCTTTTGTCCCTCAAAAAATCCTGAAATGTGTTTCTTATTAATTTGAGGTGGTCTTTTTTTAGATTTAGTAAAGAGAAGCACATGGACACACATGGTCATAAAATGTGCGACAAAAACATGAAAGACATTGAAACAACAGAGGAAAAAAATGAATTATGTGTTGGACTTACCAGTGACACCCTCCAACCACCCGCTTCAAAAGTGCAAACTCGCAAAACTTTTTTTGTACTATGAGGTCATCACATGTCCTTGAGACTGAAGACTCCTAAACTGGAGAATTTCCCATCAGGTTGCATACTGGAAAATCGATGGGAGAAGAGGCAGAGGACGACCAAAGAGGAACTGGAAACAAACTATAGCAAAAGACCCTAGACTGGTAGGCAAGACAAGACATGGAGTGACGTGCGAGCCTTAGCTGCAGACATATTATGTTCCTGGTCGTCTCTGACTGACTTAAGCGTCTCCAAACCTAGGGGGTCTCCAAGTCTAAGTAAGTTGGTGTCTTCAGTCTTCCATTTTCAACATTATTTTCAGTGCTAACAGAACTGGTGTCAGTGTTGTATCGGTTCGAGGCTTCACTGTTGCACACAGGACACCCGAGTTCGATTCCCGAATGTGGAGAAAATTTGTATCGCTTATCTTGGTCTTTCGGCTGGGATGCTGCTTCCCTTTCAAACCGAGGTTGCACCACATTAATTCTTGTTTACTAGTTTCAGGTCTTTGGCAGCTGTAGTCTGTTTCCAGTAGAATAAGTGGCGAATCATGATCGTCGATGTCTGTGGCAGATCTGGCACTGGATGATAATGAGATATTGTACTCGTAATACATTTCTCTCTGGGTTGAGTTAGGGCTCACAGTAGCAGCTCAGTGCCAAGCCCTTTTACGACTGCTCTTTCACGTCTGTCCTGTGCCTCTCGCCAGATCTGGCACTGGATGATGAGACATTGTAATATTATTATTTACTCTCTGGGCTGAGTTAGGGCTCACAGTAGCAGCCTAGCGCAAGGCCCGCTCACGACTGTTCTGGCACGCCTGTCCTGTGTCTGTGGCCAGATTCCGGCACGGGTGAACTGTGGTGACCTCCTGGCAGCGGGAGACAGCTTTGATGTATGGCGGCACAGGAGTGGGGCCCATAAATCTGTCAATGTTCGCCACACAACGGCCGTGAAGGGACACTGTTGAGTAATCGGGGTGGAAAGGGGGAAGGGAGAGGGGAAGGGAGAGGGGAAGGGGGAGGATGGGTTGATGGTTACACTGTAAGGGGGGAGGGGGATTGCTGGTTTCACTATAAGTGTGGGGAGGGAGAGGGGAGGGAGAGGGGAGGGAGAGGGGAGGGAGAGGGGAGGGAGAGGGGGAGAGGGGAGATAGCTTGTTATCATAAGGGGTGGGAAGAAGGTGAATGAGAGAAGGAAGGACAATACATCATAATGATTGTTAAAGTTATCATGTGATAAGATATCTTTAGTTGTGTTCATCGGTGAAAAACTGACAAACACTATCCCACATATTCAAAGACGGAGTACAGATGGTTGGCTTTGCAACACAACTTGTTTGTTTACACCCGGATACACCTTTGGGGAGCGCCCATTTTGTCTCCGTTTTTTTAAATGAAGGATAAAAAAGGAGAAACAATAATTTTTTATTTAAAAAAATTTTTTTTTTGGGGGGGGGGGGCGGGTGGTGGTTAAAAAGTGATCAAATTGGCACCTATCTTGTGATGGAAGCTGAACGGTGGTTACTGTAGATAAAACTAGCTGTGCCTGACTTTCGTCAGATTCGTTCAGCTGTTGAAGGATTTGTTTTTCGGTTTGTTTGTTTACTTGTTTGTTTGTTTGTTTGTTTGTTTTCTTTGACATTGTTATTACCGTCTTTTGATCAACATTGTATACCACATTTAGACCACCACATCATTGAAGTTTCGGGCGCATTACATATGTTTATTACTGTGTTCGCTTTGCCAAACATTTCTGTCGCTTGCAATCAGTTGTCTCTGGTCCGTTTTGTCTAGCTTTTTATTTTGTTTGTTTTGTTTTGTTTTGTGTGTTTGTTTATTTGTTTGTTTGTTTGTTTTTCGCACTTGAAGTCTCCCTATAGCTTTTGTTAGGAGAATATGTTTCTTACTCCTGGGTCATTGCATCAAGAAAACAGAACAAAGGTTGGGTAGGCGGGGGGGTTTACATATTTTGTGTAAAATGGGTTATGACATACGCCGCCAACATTGGTGGTTGTAACATCTGAATCACTAACACCAGTCTGCACTATTGACGCTCTCGTGACGTCAGAATCAATGACAGCAGCCCACAACGTGGCGGGAGAGAGTAGCGTGTCTCTATACAGTAAACAATGACGTCGGAAGGGTTTGGTGCAGCCGGTGGTTGTGGCTGGCATGGCGTGGCAGTGGAGGTGAAAGTACCTTAATAATAATAATAATAATAGATAGCATTTGTATAGCGCATATCCCCGCTCAACAGCAGGCTTTATGCGCTTTACACTATATTATTACCCCAGCACACCATAGAACACTCCGAAACATTCTCAGCTTCCCGGGAAGCATACAGCGCAAGCAGCTGATTAAGCGCTCAAACGCAAACAATCTGACAAGATCTTTCGCTGTCTGTAGCTGGGTACCCATTCTCACGTGGGTGAAGTGAGGAAAGTTCGTGTAAAGTGCTTTTTCCAAGGACACAACGTCGGGCCCTGGACGGGATTCGAACCCACGACCTTACGCCGCGAGTCCGAGAGCCTAACCACTAGGCCACTGACACCTTCTGTATTACTGGGCGCTAGAGTAGGAAGAGAGAAACAGAATCAGATATGTCTTTAGGCCCTATGAAGATCTTCTCTCCACTGTGTAAAACCGCAAACTGAGACGGTATGAGCACATTACAAGATCACCAGGACTTGGAAAGATGATCCTACATGGCACTGTACAAGGAGGGGGAAGGAAAGGCAGACAGAAAAAGAGATGAGAAGACAACGTAACTAAATGGACAGGTTTAAAGCTGAGTGAAGCCCTTCGAACGGCTGAATATAAAGAAGGATGGGGAAAAGTGGCTGCCCTATCATCCTTGGTACCCCATCGGTCACCTATCATCCTTGGTGCCCCATCGGTCACCTAGACTTAGCGACAAGTAGGTTAGTAAATAAGAGTAGGAAAAGAAATAAAAAACAAGTTGTATTTATTTTTCGATGTCTTAATCTGCGATGCTGCAGGCTACTCTGGTGATAGTCGTCACACTTCCAAGCGTGATTAGCGCTCTCCCGTGGGGAATCGCTTCAATCCAAAAACTGTGAAACAGAAAACGTTTATGCATGAGCATATATTACATAATTCTTTTAAAAAGTGATAACACTAAGATAAAAATAAACGATGCCTGTCAAACATACAATCTTGGAGCGTAAACGATTGAATGTATTTACAATTGATTGTGCAGTGTTGCTTAGTGGCGTGGAAAGATCTTTTTGTTGTTGTTGTTGTTGTTGTTGTTGTTGTTGTTGTTGTTGTTGTTGTTGTTATTATTATATTGTGTTTATGGATTTTTTTTTAAAAATGGTTTTGATCAAGACTAAAAAATGTTGGAACTTTTACGCGCCGTTGACATCATTCGGGTCATTTAGGAAGCTGGCTTCGACGTACCCTGTCTGTCAGGCCAAACTCGGTTCCAGAGGGATACATACAACATTCCCACAGAAAGGCCGAGATACTCGATAAAACGTTTTCCCCATTCGGGAATCGCACGTGGGTTCTGTGCGTGCGTCCACGAATGACAAACATGATCTCGTAAAATTGATTAACTAGTTTAATAATACGCCCAAAGTGTTTGTCAACACATTAAAATTCAAGAGTATTCGCCACCGCCATGAAATGAACAAAGGCAAGCTCGAAATATTGAAGCATTTTTCACATTAAAAACATCTTTTTCCCCCATTAATCTTAGATTTCAGAGAGAGAGTTTCTTTTGGAGGGGAGGCGAAAGTTTCCAGCCAAAGAGGTTTTTTGGTCACGCGGGTCACCATGTATCAATGTCCGCGGTTTGGAGGTTAGCCATTGGCTTTTTGTTGGGAGTGATCAGGGGTGAAATGAAATAGAGACTGTGAAGGACTCGCCTGTCTCGTGCTGACTGATTGCCTCAGACCTTCGTGGTTTGGCTGAATACCCGGCTGAAAAAGAGGTCAGTTAAAATAAGCGATTGATGAAAATTGATAGCATCCATCTCCGCGCATGGAATCCGGGAGGACGAGAGGAGGAGTGGGGGGAAAAAGATGATCAGCGGGAAAATAAACAAGTTCTTTTGTAGCAGGAGTGAATTTGTCATGTGATTTCTCTTGACCTCTCGGAGCAGCAGACGTCATGAATCGTTGACCAGGGCGTCATCAAGGGCGAGTTACTCCAGGCGGGAGTGTGCATGTGTGTGGGAGGGGGGAGGGTGGTGATGCCCAGGCTGGTTGTGAATGCTAATGAGGCCGGTCCTACCACACGACGGTGATGTGCGAGTTTGAGGAAATAAAAACTTCATCGAAGCTTCGAAGCGTGAGGTCACTAGTCACGCTATTCGAATACTGTGTATGAATGGATTTATCATTACATTTTTTTCTTTTTTCCCCTACTCAGTATGACAAGTCCATCCACGACTACTTGCGCTATATAACACTCACTATAGTGCGGTCAAAATAAATACATAGGGCAACTTATAGTGAAATATCTCCTTAACTATAATACATAAACTCTCCAACTTTTTCACAATGAGTTATATCAAATTGTCTTTACAGGTGAATATCTTTTCAAACTCCTGCACACTGTATTCTAGAAAATTCCTTTATAAATACTTTAAAAAATCTACATATTTTTTTTAAGTTTACCTCTCGGGCAATATCATTTTTAAAAGCAAGTCTGTAAATTTTTTCTAATCGCAACATTATGCTTATTGAACGTATGTTTAGGGAACTAAAAAAATGCGTTCACTATACTATAAAATTAATTTCTTGTAAGAAGTTTTGCCACGAAAAAGTGTCATTGGCGAGTTGTGACGTAGGCCATAAGTGTAGATCTATGCAAAATGTGTGTGTGAAGGGGGAAAGGATGTGAACAATCCCTTTATCTGCGTGATGGAGATTTATAGCATTTTATATACATTTATGAAGAAAAGTTTTTTTAAATCGAGCCTCAGTTGCTGTGGAAAAATATGATTAAGTTAAGACAAATTGATGCAAACTGATGTGCAAAGTAACGGTGACATTGGTGTATCCTTTAAAGAGATATTTGAGGATAAGTTGCGCCACGAATTTTTGACTGCATTATAATTATGTTGTAAACAGCGCTTTTCACTGAGCTTGCAGCTTGCTGGAACTAGGAGAGAGCAGTACGATGACGTCACATCACCATCCATAACGGTTCAAATTTCGAATAGGTGAATGTGGAGCATATTGCCACAGTTTACCGTTAATTTCTTGTTAAAATATGCACTTCGAGAGGTAAATGCTCCTGAACTATTCAAGGTGTGACTTACGAATATGAAAAAGAAATGACTACTTATTAAGAGGCATGTTTAGAAATATCTTGTTTGCTCCACTTTTCCCTGGCTCGAAGCCACCAGGTCCAAAACATTGCTGTACCCAACGATTTTAGCCACAACAATGTGTTTTAAATTTTACTACGGTTTGAGAAAATGAGATAAAAATCGTAATCTGTTAGAAACAAAAATAAATAAATGAAAATAAGTGAATGAATAAACAAACACTTTAAAAAAAGAATAAATGAATGAAAGAATTAATGAATAAACAAATAAATAAATAAATAAATAAATGTTTTAAACAAAATAATAATAAATAAATAAATACATGAATAACCATAAATTTGTATGATTCTGTTACGCTTCGAATAGCAATTAATCGTGCAAAAATCGCGAATATTGAATCTTAGAGTCGCGAATGGGCACCGCTCTACTACTTGAGTCCTTCAGCTGTCTGAAGGAGCTGGCGCAGAGAGGACGAAGGGGGTGGGGGAGAGGGAGAGGGCAAGATTTGTCCACAGACGCGCTAATGACGACAGGCCGTGACGTGTGTGGGAGGAGTAATCACGTGACGCCTCATTTATCGACATGCCTGCTTCCGGCTCGCGAGTACCCGCGCCCAGAGTTTCGGTTCGTGGCGGTCCTTCGAAGAATTGAATACATCTCCCCC
>NW_004798107.1:79063-80615 GCF_000002075.1 Aplysia californica | reverse complement strand
TCCCCCACAAGCCAATCCCCTGTCTATTTTGATTTTCTCCATTGACATTGACCGATGTAAAGTCAAAAAGACCATCATGTCCAATGAATTTTTTTTTTAATTTAGGAAGAATTTTACTTCACTTGCAACACAAACAGGTTATAATATAAGTGCAGGTGATTAGAGGGGCTACCACAGATTAGCATACGACTGAAAAAAGGATGAGAGATAGGGGAGATACATTTTTTATAGCAACGATGGCGTTAACTACACCCGCCAATCACTCGAGTAATACTTTAAATCGTCGGCACTTGCATGACCTATGTTGTGTTACAAATAATTTCATTATCTTACATTAATAATTTCTACCAAAGTCGAAGACAAAGCTATTAAGAAAGACATCTGAGAGGAAAAAATGTATATAAAAATAGACTGGAAGATCTGTTCTGATAAAACAACTCGCGTGGGACATGGCCTTGGCTTATGGCAATAGTGGGCGACAAAAATAAACCAAAAAGTGTAAGTTTATGTATTGACTACGAAAAGATTTATGCAGATAAACCAAATCCCCTTTCTCTCGATTTGTCAGAAGCAGTTCGTGTGATTTGCAACAAGTAAACATCGAGAGAAATGAAAACGTTATTGTTATTGTTGTTGTTGTTGGTGGTGGTGGTGGTGGTGGTGGTGATGGTGAAGTTGTTGTTGGTGTTGCTGTTGTTGTTGTTGTTATTGCTGGTGGAGAACGTGAGGTTAAATGAATGTGGTCAGCACAACTTGGTTCTACTTGCACATATATTATCACCCAGTCGTTGCTGACACATTTTATTCCTACTATTTGGAAATGTTCTGAAAATGAACAAACAAAATAAAACAAAGTGAGAAATGATTGACCTGAGACCAATAGCCTTCTCTTCTGTTGTTATGAAATTTCCTAACAAAATTGTGTTATAAAGACTATGAACATACATTGAACCTATCCAGGACCCTCGACAATTTGGAAATCGCTGTAGGAGAAGTGTGGAAGACGCCATTCTATTTCTTGACAAAATATTATATAGACACTAAGACAAACCAAAAACATACTATTGGGTCCTGCTTGTTGATTTTCTTTTTAGCCTTTAAATACTATCCAGCCAACTATCCCTTTAAACAAATTAGAAAACATTGGTGTAAATGTCAATCTGACATCATGGATAGGAGATTTTCTGACCAACAGAACTTAGTAGGAAAAAAATGAAACATTCCGCATCGACAAACGTCACAACCAATACAGGGGCCCCCTCTGGGATGTGTTTTGTGGTCACTTTTGTTCTCACTGTACGAGAACACTAACGATTGTCTAATGAACAAAAGTAACAACAAACTGATCAACTTGCGGACGGTTCGACCATAATTCTTCTCATGCAGGCTTACCATGACGAAACTGCTTATCGGAATTTTGTACTAAACTTTCCTGAGTGGTGTGAAAGTCATAAAAGGCTTTTAAGTGTGAACAAATTGTGAACAAAATTAATTTCAGGTAGACGAGAGAGAGAGAGAGAGAGAGAGAGAGAGAGAGAGAGAGAGAGAGAGA
>NW_004798107.1:75195-78963 GCF_000002075.1 Aplysia californica | reverse complement strand
GAGAGAGAGAGAGAGAGAGAGAGAGAGAGAGAGAGAGGGGGGGGGAGGGGTAGAGAGAGAACTTTTTCTTGACTTCAGAAAAAAGGAATAAAATGCCACTCGAAATTAAATGAAAACGTCGAGCAAGTGTCAGGTTATAAGTATTCAGATGATAGACAAAAAACCAAAAAAACAAAACTCGACTGGCATGTCCACACTTCTCTCCTGCATAAGAAAGGTGATTAAACAATTTTTACCTGAGGAAGTTGATGTATTTTTTTTCTCTTTACTAAATTGAGACGAAAGTAAAGCAGGCTAACTGCGTCAGCTACCATCATGCCCCACTCCTCAAACATTCTAAAATCCCCATTGAGACCAAAGCCAAGCTCAGTGGCTTTATCTGTATCCCCACCTTGACCTACCAGTGCCAGGCATGGACAATGACCAAAAGTCTGGAACGTAAGATAACCATCTGCGAGATGAGATGTCTGAGGAGAGCCGTCAACAAAATCAGATCGGACATGATAAGAAACAAGATCAGAGAAATGATGGGAATAGCGTTTGTCCACCACTACATTCAGAGGCAAACAATCCAGTGGTTTGGACATCTCACGCGTATGGCACCTCACCAGCTTGTCAGTAAAGCGCACAACAAAACAATATCAGGGTACATTGCAAGAGGAAGACCAAGGAAGACCTGGATCGAGGGTGTGAAGGATACCCTGAAGACAGATAACATCCCACCTTGCCATGTTATTCAACTTGCTAGAGACAGAAAACTCTTTTTCCCCTCGACGCCCTAGATGGTACAAGTACAAGAGAAAGGCCAAAGGAAAGTAAGTATGGTATCTTTCTACTGTATGCACAATAATATAGTAAGTCTCCCAATTACCCCTAATTACAAAAAGGCATAATTCACAGAATATATTTTCAAGTAGACGAGAGAGAGAGAGAAAGAGAGAGAGAGGGAGAAAGAGGGAGAGAGATGAGAGAGAGAGGGGGGAGAGGGAGAGAGAGAGAGAGAGAGAGAGAGAGAGAGAGAGAGAGAGAGAGAGAGAGAGCTCTGGACAAGATGCATTAAATATGGAACTTTCTAACGCCTGAGTAAAAGCTATAGAATGTGCGAGAATCTAAATCACATGAGAACATGAGGAAGAAACTTTGTGGCAGTATTTTCCAACCTGGGTGATGTCGCCGGGTTTTTATAAAAGTTTTGGTAAGGGTTTTCGGCACTTTTAACACAATAAGGCCATGTAAGTGCCGAAGATTAGAGGTGTTACAAGAGAGTAACAAACACAAAAAGGAGGAGTAGACAGTAGAGATCTGGGAGGTAGATGTTTGATAGGAAAGAAGGAGCAAACAACACCAGAACACCCGTCAATCACCCACCTGTGGGAGGTTTGGTAGGGGTAGGTGTGTGTATGTGTGTGTGTGTGGGGGGGTGTGTGTGTGTGTGTGGGGGGGGGGGGGTAATGTTGGTGGACGTTGGGGATCACCTGGGTAATGTCGGGTATTATTTAAGGCTCCGCTTGGGAATACATACATAAAGGTGCGCGGTACGAAAATGTTAGCTTCTTTAAAGTGTCAAAAGTAAGTGCTGGCTATACAACAATAAAAAAATTGACCAACACTGTGAGGAATAAAGTCAAGACATTTTGCTACGTCAGAAGTATAAAGTTATATATAACATTTTTGGCCGTTTTGGGTTACTAAAGGACCATGAGATCAAAAACCACAATTTCTATCCGCTCCATCAAAATCGTAAGATTATTCGGAGTCGTTTTCAAAATATTAAAATAATTGCATTCGAAAAAGCTTCACATGACGTAAAAGTCAAAATCTTTTACCTCAAATTTCTCGAAACTATGAACTAAGCAGATGGAACTTTGTAATTCTGGGGTAACTATTTATATTGGACTTCTAAACACACTCTCTTATGCCCGAGGGGCTGGGCATTTGGTGAATACTTGTAGTTGACCTCTTGAGGCGAGCAGGACAGGGGATTCTTTGTCTCGGGAACAATGATGGAGCGCTACGGCGTTGGGTCTGAGTTCGATTCTCGTGTGGGGAGAAATGTTTTCAAGTATCTCTGAGTCCATCTGCTGGGGTGTTGTATCCCTCTCAGCCCGGGTCTGTCTGCTGGGGTGTTGTATCCCTCTCAGCCCGGGTCTGTCTGCTGGGATGTTGTATCCATCTCAGCCCGAGTCTGTCAGCTGGGATGTTATATCCCTCTCAGCCCGGGTCTGTCTGCTGGGATGTTGTACGGGTCCATCTGCTGTGATGTTGTATCCCTCTCAGCCCGGGCTGGCCTTGACATGCAGGTTCTCGAAACTCCACCTCCTAAATGATCTAAAGTGTGTCTTTTGGGACGTGAAAATACATACATATTTTTAAAAAACCCATCCCACTGAAATAAACAAATAAATGAATAAATAAATAAATAATAAATAAATAAATAAATAAATAAATAAAGAGAAAAGAGAAGAAAAAGATCGATCTCTGTCTGTCCATCTTCTGTTCTCACGACTCAACTCTCTCGACTCTGCCTGCCGCTCACAAAAAGACCTCCCTCAACAAAACCGCCCCTGGCTTACCTTCTATTCTAAGTGAGAACACGCCGCAAATAATTATCCGACAGAGAGGCCGATCTCCCCACTAGCCACTAAGATATTTGTCACAGGAGATAATGACATGAGCTGTGACCGCAGACTGCTGAGAGCGAACAACCTGTCCCCTCCTACAGACTCCTCACCGCTAGCTGGTGGGGTCTCAACCGTTCCGGGTAAGTGTTTTACGGCGCTCACAACTGCATTAGGTCCTATGAGCGCGCCGGATATACATGAAACATTTTCAGTTGGTACGAAATTTTGAATTTTGCCCGGATGGCGGTGGAAGCCTACTCTGATTGATTTTAGACCACCAAGGAGTCATTAACGTGCGCAACTTGAAAACGGGATCTAAAGATTTTTCGCCCTTGTCCAAGAAGGCTAGGTGTAGAGTGTAGATCTTTCCTATCAAAAGATCAGGAATGTGGCTGAAGGACAGTAATAAGAAGAAGCCAAGGAAGAGCAGTAGAAAGGCTGCAGAAAGAGCCAGGAGCACAGAGGAAGGGGGTTTGGGGGTGGAGGCAGAAAGTGGAGACGAAAGCAGACGACAGAACATTGCTAGAGAGCAGGAAAAGAGGTGAAAGGAGACAATTTAAGAGGATAACATTTTCCCGCCGCTACCCGGATTCGAACCGGGGACCTTTGAATGAGAGGCGAACACCTTAACCTCTTGGCCACGATAGAGAGGACGATATCTCTCCACTAAGATATTTGTCACAAGAGATAATGACATCGGCGGAGACCGCAGACTGCTGAGAGCGAACAATCTGCCCCCTCCTACAGGCTCCTCATCTCTAGATGGTGGGGTCTCAACCGTTCCGGGTAAACGGTGGGCCCGAGGTAAACCCGCGAAACACAAGACGGCGTTTGACAGGTGCCACGCGAAACCCACTGGTAAGGGGGACAAGCCACACAATAGTGTCAGGATCAGAGTTGTCCGCCCCCCTCCTTCCTCCATCCCACTCTCCCTCCCTCCCTGTCACCCCTCCCACATCTTCCTCGGTGGGGATCTAGGTTTTAGGGACTTTCGCTCGCCTGCGATTTGGCTCATGTGAGACCGTGAGGGTGGACTAGCTTTGTGGGAGGGAGGTGAGGGGGGAGGGAAAGACATCCATATATATCAAACACGTTTTTAACCTCTACTGTAGCGGGGGTGGGGGAGGGTGGTGGTGGTGGTGTGTGT
>NW_004798107.1:62909-74280 GCF_000002075.1 Aplysia californica | reverse complement strand
AGATAGATAGATAGATAGATAGATAGATAGATAGATAGATAGATAGATAGATAGAGAAATCTAACACGAACATTCCCCGGAAACTCCGGCCTCTTAGGTATTCTTATAGTGCTGATAGGGGCGTTCAACATCCAGCCTCTCTGTCCCTTTCTGTCTGTCTGTCTGTCTGTCTGTCTGTCTGTATGTCTGTCTGTCTGTCTGTCTGTCTGTCTGTCTGTCTGTCTTAGCTGCCTCTTGGAACCCAAAACTTGATCAAGACGTCACATGTCATGAAGCAGCAACACTTCTGTATCTACTGCTGGCTCCCACTTGTCTGGCTGTACCAGCGAGAGGGACATGTCGCTACCCAGATACAATGGCGTCCTGGCATGACAGATCTCATTACTGACTCCACAACACCGACTGGCTGATAGGTTTTTGAAAAATAAAAGTGAAACAATTTAACATGTCTCATTTTAAACAATATGAACAAAAACCAACAAAACTAAAAAAAACCCCACCTTAATAATTATGCCAACACTATGCTATCAACGCCAGATTTGGGCTTTTAGGAAAACTCAGGGAAGCAAAATTACTGCTTACTGTCTCCGAAAATCCATTAACATCAGAAGATGAGACATGCCGAGAAAGGAAGGTGTAAGAGCAACTGTAGTCACAGAGTCCTGATTGTATTTCTCCGAAAAACAAGGACTAACGTGTTTTGGCCACCTCTTTTGAATGTCATCTAGTCAGCCAGCTTCGAGAGTCTATTGCACCAGGTACTCTGGCTAGAAAGGATGAGATAGACCACGCCAAGGATTGTTTGAGGGAGTCAAGCAAACCCTGAAAAAATAAAACTTCTCAATTTAAAGTGTTGCAGAGTTGACCTACCGTAGAAAACTGTGTCTCCCCTCGACGCTCAACAGTATCAGAGGAGGGTTTTTTAAAGTTTTAAAAATGCGAAGAAATGGAAAACAAACAGGGGTAGACCCAGAACAAAATACTTGGTATGTCTGGACTGATGGACGGCAGGAAAAGACTTAAGACAATTATTTAGTTTATTTGAGAGTATCAGAGGAAACAAATAAGTTATGCTGGGCAATGGTCTCTGATGTTTGTTGCAGATCTGGTACATTACAAAAAATGTATTTATTTTAAGAAGATTTTTTTTTACTAACCCACTTAATTAAAAAGACCAGAGACGGAAGGAAAGATGTGGGGCAGGAGAGCCAGAGGAAGACAAAAAATAACATAGATGGACAAGATTAAAAACATGGACTGGCCTGTATATAGCAGAATGTGCAAGGGCAGCTCGCATCCCTGAAAGATGGAGGATCATTACACGTCAACGTTTGAGTCAGAGATGACACCTCCAGGTATCCAGGTATCCAGGTATTTCACTAACATCAAATTATTGTTTTCAAAATAAGCTCTCGTAAGAGCAGAAAAAAATTGCACAAGCCGACGGGTGAGTCGACCGTGCGGGGTATTGGGAGTAGTTTTCAACCAGCAATAACCACGCCTCGGTAAAACCTCATTGGCTATGGTACCGCCACTGCGCAAAGATAACTGTCCATTGTTAAACGTGAGGTACATTTGAAAGAATGTTAGGTTTTCATGGTATTCAGATATGGCATAAATAAATAATAAGGTGTATTAGGAAATTATCGGTTTCACGTTTTCGAATTGTTGGTAAATTATACAAGGCTGATAACTTAAAGTCGTTGTTTGCAAAATGTTTTATTAAAATTATTGTAAAGAATTGGTAACACCAATGGAAAGATTCAGTACAATTGTCTGATTATGCCCCTTATTAGCTTCTGACTTGAAAAAGTGTATAACACACACAAACACACACACACACACACACACACACACACACACACACACACACACACACAAACACACACACACACACAAGAAACATACACAACAACTCATTACATTTATTTTTACACAGCTTTCCAGATTACCTCCTTTAATTATAAATTAGTTTATCTTGTTGGCACCGCGACTCGAAGAACATTCCTGTGAGTAACACTTAACGACTCATTCACAACACGACAGTGCTGAGTATTTTGGTGAGAGATTGTGCATGTTCTTTGTGGTAACGTCAGTGTGTGTCCTGCTATTTGCTTCATTTCCACTCTGGTGGACACAACATCGTGTTATTATCCAGTGCCCACTGGGTGATCAGTTCTCTAACACAAACCGATCCCCCCACTCGTAGCCTTGAAAACAAACACATTTGCTTTTGGCGATCACCATTGGCGCATCGTCTTCGTTCGGTTTTTGCCACGATGGTCACTTTTCGTCCTCAGTCTAGCTAACCCCGCCTACCAAACCGAACAGAATCGATCGTGACAATAGGCAGTGGGTAGAAGAAATATACACATGTACAGTCCAAACTGCTTCAACAGCCACACACCCGAGATAATCACCTCTATACGAATGACCACTTCTTAATCCCCCCCCCCCCTTTTCCGTTTTTGCTTTCTTTCTTTCTTTCTTTCTTTCTTTCTTTCTTTCTTTCTTTCTTTCTTTTTTTCTTTCTTTATTCATTTATTTATCAATATTATAACGCTACTTTCCGAGACGCCCCCTTTCTATTGGGTGGTGATGTTGGACAGTGCTTACTGTCAGAGCTGGTTGTAACGGAGTACAAGTACTCCGGTAATTGTACTTACGTTACAATTTTCGGTACTTTTACTGTACTCCGGTACATTTTGAGAATCAATGCTTTTACTGTACTCCGATACTTTTTATAGAAGTACTTTTGAGTATTTTTAAAGCACATTTTGAGTATTTTTAAAGTACATTTTGAGTACTTTTGAAGCTTAATGAAAGAGTAAGTGCCGGTATTTCTAATCATAATTTACGGAACAAACACCTGGGCGGGCACAGCCGATAACCAAGAGTTAAAAGTTGAGATCAAAGAACTGCCCATCGCGTCAAAGATCAGCCACTCTCGTGAATGTGATCACAAGCATTGTAAAACTCCATGAAACGGTACAATGATCCCCAGACGCGATCACACCGAGGTGTGAACTGACCGATGCGTTTCTTTTCACCAAACATCGCACTCGCATCTGAGCTCGCCACCTGAACTCACATAACTCGCTGGGTGGGTAGGGCCTACAACCTACAAATTCGCTCCAGGCAGGATCACATCGAACTGTGAACTCTTCCCTAACCATTGAAGTTGAAGGCAGTTTTTCTCTATTCCTGACTTTGCGAGACAGTCTGAATTTTAATTGGTGTGATCACAGCGTAATGGTACGTAACGACAAAGGAGGGGGGACTCAATCAGAGATGGAAGGCTACAATGTTTGGACAGGTAAAGGGGAACTGAGAAGGCCTAGGGGATGGACAACTCGATAAACGTAGATAAAGATCTCGAGATGAAATGCTAATGAGTGTTCGGTATAAAATTAAGGCTTGCCTCATGCTACCATGCTACTGTTATTGGACATCAAGGTTGACCACTCTTTGCTCGCCATATTTCATAAACCCACCCAGGGTCACGTCAGTTCGTGGGTCATTGTAGATTCTTCCTTGGCTTCGTCGGCTAAGATCCCGTATTTCCCTTGCTTCCAAGCACTGGGATCTAAGGCGGAGACTACTGTAGTAGAGAATTTTTGGTTCCACTACACTTACTAAACTCTAGGAAATTACATGTAGACCTATTTTGGTTTGCCATGGGCGCCTTGGACAACACAGTGTTACCAAAATATTTCTTGCCACTATTATAATTAATTGAAACTGAAATTGAGTTCTCAATGTATATCAATCTAACAATTTTTAGGCTACCTAAATTTCTTTTCAACTTTTTTTTGTGGTTTGTGCTTAAGGCTACCTTGATTCCTTGAGGATTTGTTAATGAAGAATTCAATGCACGTATCCATTTTTTTTTTGCTGGCCATTTTCATCAATTTTATTTTTTCTTAAGAGCAATTTTGTCTCTATTTTTACAATTTGGATACTTTTCCTACTTTCCGACCTCTAGGACTGACTTACATTTGATCATATTGTCTTGCTCAAACAAGTTCTATTCATGATATCACTTACTCGCTAGTTGCATCTGTTTGTTTGCTGGGTTTTTTTTAATTTCACGGACCATTTCCACCTACGTTCAGTGCGTATATTCAAATGCTTTGTATACTGTTTACATTATTAGTAATAAATGGCCTAATTTGTATACTAAATACGTTATTCAATACGATGTTTTGCATTAACACTGAAGTGTGTTATCACATTAGCAGAAAGTACTCAAAATGTACTCATAAGTACTTTTTAAAAAAGTACTTGTACTCAAGTACATTTACAGGAAAGTACTTTTACTGTACTTAAGTACATATTTTAGATTGTACTTAAATTTGTACTTAAGCACATTTTTAAAAGTACTTTAAAACAGCTCTGCTTACTGTAACTGATCGAACTGATAATCCAGAAAAGCAACTGAAATCTTAAGGGAGAAAACCTAAATTAATTAGAGGGACCAAAATTACCTCTGCTTCTTCCTTTCAGCCTTAACCTCTAAGTCCACCCTTTTAACGTCCGTCTCCGATTGGACAGTCATAAGAGACCAAATAGGGAAAGCTTTATAAAAAGGTTTAATTTACGTTTGGTTAGTTTTGTTTGTCTGTTTGTTTGTTTGTTTTTTTCTTTCAAAGCACAGTTATGCCCCTTTGCAGATTCGTGATTCTTAAGGGGCATAACTCGACAACGACGCTGACTTTTTCTAATGTTCTTTATAACTCTTTACTATAAAAGACAAATTAAGACATTTTGAAAACTAAGAATTAATTTCATTGGCTTTGCGTTTACAACCTATAGAATCACGTGCTGTAATGAACAACGATTTATAATATGTCATCTCATGCCAAACCGCTGTACCATAAGAATCTAACAGTTACTTTCTATCGCAACTCATGTTTAATTTATAGACAGTTATCTTTGCGCAGTGGCGGTACCATAGCCAATGAGGTTTTACCGAGGCGTGGTTATTGCTGGTTGAAAACTACTCCCAATACCCCGCACGGTCGACTCACATGTCGGCTTGTGCAATTTTTTCTGCTCTTAAGAGAGCTTATATAACAAAAACGATTAGGCCCTTCTTTATTATGTATGACAATGTAAAATGTAAATGTTAGGCACGCACGTTTGGTTGTTAGATTCTGGCCCTCTTGCAGACACTTCGGTGCACAAGAATCACAAAGTTCTGTCTACTATATGCCTAGTTTTGAGGATTTTTACTTTTTTTAAAAATTACGTTTCACAAAATGTGAAGCTCTTTTGAATGAGTTTCTTTGGATATCTTGACAGCGACTTCAAATAATTTTACACACTATCGATAGATCAGAAATAACAATAAAAATTGCTTTCTGACCTCATGGTCTTAGTAACTCTAAACGGGTAAAAATGTCAGACCAAACTCTGTACTTGTGAGGTAGCGTGTCGAGCAGCCCACACGTTCACCGGACTTGGAGAAACAAACGTTGAAATTGTGCATATTTAGTGCTCCTGTCAACAATGTTAGGTTTTTAAGAGGCGAGACCTCTGAATTGAACGCCTGTCTCCGAAAGGTTAATCTCTCGGGGGGGGGGGCTCTCGTGGCCTAGAGGTTGAGGTGTTGGCCTCTCATTCAAAGGTCCCGGGTTCGAATCTGGGTAGCGACGAATTTTTTGGGGGGTATAAAATTGTCCCCTTTCACCTCCTTTACTGCTCTCCAGCAATGTTCTGTCGTCTGCTTTCGTCTCCTCTTTCTGCCCTCACCCCCTCACCTCCTTTGCCCCCTCCTTTTGGGCTCCTGACTCTTTCTGCAGCCTTTCTACTGCTACTCCTTGGCTCCTTCTTACTGCTGTCTTTTGGCCACACCCCTGATCCTCTGGTAGGAGCCTTCTCGGACAAGGGCAAAAAAAGTAGGAGGGACCGTGCGCAACTTGTGCACGTTAAAAGATCCCTTGGTGTTCCAAAATCGAAAAGAGTAGGCTTCAGCCACCACCCGGTCAAAATTCAGAATTTCTCACCCACTTAAAAAGTTTAATGTGTCCAGCGCTCATATGACCTTATGCAATTACGAGGGCCGTAAAACACTTTTTTTAAAAAAGATCCAGGCTGCTCTAGATAATCACCTGTATTTCAATAGCCACTTTCCAATTCACCACACCTTTTCGTTTCTTTTAAATATTTTAAAATGTTATTTTATCATTACCTTTTTCGACATTTCAAAAACACTTTCCGTGACGCCCCCTGTCTATTGGGTGGTCGTCTAGGACAGAGCTGACTGTAACTGATAATCGAGAAAAGCAACTGAAACGTTAAGGGGGAAAACCCAAATTAATTCAAGGAACCAAAATTACCTCTGCTTCCCCCTTTCAGCCTTACCCTCTCACCCCACTTAATAATTAGCGTCCGTTTGCAATAGGACAAAGTCATAAGCGACCAAACACGGAAAGCTTTATAGAAAGGTTCAATTTACGATTGTTTTGTTTTGTTTGTCTGTTTGTTTGTTTTGCTTTGCTTTGGTTTTTTCTTTCAAAACACATTTATGCCCCTTTGCAGATTCGAGCTGCTTAAGAGGCATAACTCGACAATGGCGCTGACTTTTTATAATATCTGTTATAGCGCACTACTACTCAAGGGGAATCAAGATATTTTGAAAACAAGGAATTAAATTCATTAGCTTTGCGTTTACAACCTATAGAATCAGGTGCTGCAATAAACAACGATTTTATAATTTGTCATCTCATGCAAAACCGCAATACCATAAGTATTTAACAGTTACTTTCAAATGGAGTCTCAGATTTAATATATAGACAGTTATCTTTGCGCAGTGGCGGTACCATAGCCAATGAGGTTTTACCGAGGCGTGGTTATTGCTGGTTGAAAACTACTCCCAATACCCCGCACGGTCGACTCACACGTCGGCTTGTGCAATTTTTTTCTGCTCTTACGAGAGCTCATTTGGAAAACAAGGACTTTTGATAATTTTGTGCCTCAGAATTACGAAGTTCCATCTTCGCAGTGTTCTTTCGAGAGCTTATCTTTTAAAATAGGTTTTAGTATAAAAAAAATAAATGAGGTAATGCATTCGTCGTGAGGTGTACCAAACTGTACGGTAAGTCGATGGCGTGCGTTTTGTTGTAAGGTTTGTCAGCCCTTCTCGCAGACGCTCGTAGCACACTTGGTTACCGGACTTGGTGAAACGAATTGTGCAGGTTTAACGCACCTATCAACACTATTAGTACTAGTAGGTTATCTTAGAGGCCGGACCTCCTAGTTTAAAGTCCGTCTTCGAAAGTTCAAGGCCGAATGAGAAAATTCATGTGAAGTGCCTTTTCCAAGGACACAATGTCGCCCCGAGCTGAGGCTCGAACCCCAGGGCAGGCAATCTCACGCAGAGCTGTTAAAGTACTTTTAAAAAGGTACTTAAGTACACAATTCATTTAAGTACAATCTAAAATATGTACTTAAGTACAGTGATAGTACTTTCCTGTAAAATGTACTTGAGTACAAATACTTTTTAAAAAAAGTACGTATGAATGCATTTTGAGTACTTTCTGCTAATATGATAAAACACTTCAGTGCTAATGCAAAACATCATATTGAATAACATATCTAGTATACAAATTAGGCCATTTATTACTAATAATGTAAACAGTATACGAAGCATTTGAATATACGCACTGAACGTAGGTGGAAATGGTCCGTGAAATTGAAGAAAACCATCAAACAAACAGACGCAACTAGTGAGAAAGTGATATCATGAATAGAACTTGTTTGAGCAAGACAATATGATCAAATGTAAGTCAGTCCTAGAGGTCGGAACGTAGGAAAAGTATCCAAATTGGAAAATGTAGAGACAAAGTTGCTCTTAAGTAAAAATAAGATTGATGAAAATGGCCAGCAAAAAATGGAAACGTGCATTGAATTCTTCATGAACAAATCCTCAAGGAATCAACGTAGCCTTAAGCACAAACCACACAAATAAGGTAAAAAGAAATTTAGGTAGCCTAAAAAATGCTAAATAGTCCTACATGTATTTTCCCAGAGTCTAGTAAGTGTAGTGTAACCAAAAATTTTCTACTACAGTACTTTCCGCCTAAGATCCCAGTGCTTGGAAGCAAGGGAAATACGGGATCTTAGTCTTAGCCGACGAAGCCAAGGAAGCATCTACAGTGACCCATGAACTGACGTGACCCCTGGGTGGTTTATGACATATGGCGAGCAAAGGGTGGTCAACCTTGATGACCAATCACAGTAGCATGGTAGAATGAGGCATGCCTTAATATTATACCGAACACTCATTAGCATATCGTCTCGAGATCTTTATCTACGTTTATCCAGTTGCCCCTCACCTAGGCCTTCTCAGTTCCCCTTTACCTGTCAAAAAATTGTAGCCTTCCATCTGATTGAGTCCCCCCCCCTTTGTCGGTACATACCATTACGCTGTGACCACACCAATTAAAATTCAGACTGTCTCACAAAGTCGGGAATAGAGAAAAACTGCCTTCAACTTCAATGGTCAGGGAAGAGTTCACAGTTCGATGTGATCCTGCCTGGAGCGAATTGGTAGGTTGTAGGCCCTACCCACCCAGCGAGTGATGTGAGTTCAGGTGGCGAGCTCAGATTCGAGTGCGATGTTTGGTGAAAAGAAACGCATCGGTCAGTTCACACCTCGGTGTGATCCCGTCTAGGGATCATTGTACCGTTTCATGGAGTTTTACAACGCTTGTGATCACATTCACGAGAGTGGCTGATCTTTGACGCTACGGGCAGTTCTTTAATCTCAACTTTTAACTCTTGGTTGATCGGCTGTGCCCGCCCGGGTGTTTATTCCGTAAATTATGATTAGAAATACCGGCACTTACTCTTTCATTAAGCTTCAAAAGTACTCAAAATGTATTTTAAAAATACTCAAAAGTACTTCTATAAAAAGTATCGGAGTACAGTAAAAGCACTGATTCTCAAAATGTACCGGAGTACAGTAAAAGTACCTAGAACTGCATGGTATGAAAATGGGCGCGAAACAAATGATTTGTATATATTTTTTCTTACATTTCAATACTCTCTCTTTCTCTATCACTCTCTCTCTCTCTCTCTCTCTCTCTCTCTCTCTCTCTCTCTCTCTCTCTCTCTCTCTCTCTATATATATATATATATATATATATATATATATATATTATATATATATCCTCTCTGTCTGTCTGTCTGTTTCCGTATACCCGCACAGACGTGCGCGCGCGCTTGCACACACACACACACACACACACACACACACACACACACACACACACACACACATACACAAACACCCCCCCCCCACACACACACACACATGCATGCACACATTTATAAGCACCCAGCAATAAAAGAAAGGCTTAGAATATAGAAAAAGAAAAGTGTGGGGGGAAAAACACAACAAATCCAGCTACCAGATGCAACACCGTACAATTTGAAAAAGAAAGAAAATATACGACCCTGAACAGAATGAAAAAAAATAAATACACACAATATACCCATGACAAGGATATATGGACCAGGAAACGAAAACTGTGAACATGCAAAAAACAAAACGAAACTCTAACCCCAGCAAATTGCACAGAGTTGTGTTTTGAGGTAAATTGAAACAATAATCTCGGGCTAGAGGGAAACAAACAAAGTGTTTATCTCGCTCCGTGGACTAAGTTAGAAGGACAGGGAGCCGGCATAATCAAAGGTAACCGCTCACACGTGGGGAGTCTAAATTGACATGCGCATTGGGAGATGAATCTGCTGTGGGTCCCCACGTCACGTGCATGCGCAGTGCCATCTAAATTCGGCGTCCGCGCACCCCGCCCACTTCCTGTCCTGTTGTGTAATTTAGCGGGAAATTCGACTCCGGCTTTGGCTTCTGGTCTGTCGGGGACGAGAGAACAAATTACTCGGTGACTGATGTCGGTGCGCCTGGGTGCGCGGGTCTCTGACATATTGCCGACTTGAGCATGTTCTGACAGCCTGGAAATCCACTTCTGAATTACTTAAATCTCTGTCCATATCAGTTGGGCTTTTAAATGCTAGTTTATTTCTTTTTAATTATTTTATTTTTTTTAAATCCAGTATCTGATTTTTCACGTCGTTGTCGTTAGGCAGAACTGGACTCAGATTTATTTGTGTGTTTAAAAAAAAAATATAATGATACTACGGTTTTAGGGTAAGGCATGGTGGGTGGTTCGCGTGTGTTTTTTTTTGGTGTCTCTTATTTCCTACGACATAATTTATATCTTCTTTATCTCTTCTCCCAATTGCTTTGCATGTTACTCTCTAAAAAAACCTCTAATCCTGGGCACTTATTTGACTTAGTTGTGTTTAAAATGACGTTAAACTCTCACTAAAACAAAAACTAAAACCGAACGCATTACTAAACATCAAAAGCAATTACAAATGTAATTGTAATCTATTTTTTTAACTCCACCATCGACAAGATGTCGATATTTTAAGAGGCTGGCTGCTTTGAGCCTGCTTGTCAGGGGAAACCACTCTGAGATGGATAAAACATCCGTGCAGACAGACGGAAACGGTCGATTACAAGTCCTCCGCATCCAGGAATTTATCTCTCGTCAACTGGGTGCGACTGTGAACTGAGGAGAAGATTCCATCATTTACGCCCAAGGAGCATAAAACTGCTTACTTTAACCTCCTTGTTTACACCACAAACTCAGCTACATTCTTATCTTGCGCAGAACGTAGCAGAAACCTGTCTTGGTCTTTTTTTTTATCTGATTTTTCACGTCCTTGGCAGACCTGGACTCGGGTTTTTAAAAAAATAAAAAATTAAAATAATGATATTATGGTTTTAGCGTACTGCATGGTGGGTGGTTGGCGGGTGTTTTGTTGTGTTTCTTATTTCCTGCGACAGATTAGAAAATAGATTACCCACCGCAGACCAAACGTCCAACGACAAAGTTGAGCCACATTTTAAACAATCACACACAAATCATAAACACGAACTTGCATTTTTCATTGTATGCATAATTAATTTCCCCGGCCTTTTACATTTGAGAAAAAGAAAGAAAACAGAATTGAATAATTTGTATGAATATGGAAGTTAATGTTAATATTAAGCTGTTGTATTTTCAAAATGCCCTAAAGCAGCGCGTCCTCAAGCGTTGTTCATCGTAAGGGAGTTAAAGGTTAAAGTTTATTTGACGCCGGAGCTCTTGGACCGCTGTTGAGAGAACTGAGGTACTGAGAGGGGGGGGGGGGCGAGATAAGAGAGAAGAATTGTTTGTGTTGAAATGAATGTACCACATGAAATAGCCGTTTATGTTTTATGATATGTTTTAACGCACTGTTCGACTCTGAACGTAGTAGTAATTGTACCTGTAAAATAAATACATGTACTTATTCT
>NW_004798107.1:61499-62613 GCF_000002075.1 Aplysia californica | reverse complement strand
GTTTCACCCCCTCCGTTTCCTCATCTGCCAACATGTTTTCTTTCTGTTACCATTAGAAGCACTTCCTGTATTGACAAATAGGCAAGACATCATCAAGCCTGCCAGATTTCTGTCCATCCGCCGGCCAGTTTTTGCCACATACGTCACCGCCACGTTTACAAACAGACACAATCACGTCATTTCTCCCGCCACTACTCGCTAACTGACTGTAATTTTCCCAGACCGCTGCCAGGACCCTTCTAATTCTAATTTGAATATCCTAAATACCCGGGTTAACCCTAGTGTTCCCTCCCTGGGCGGTACGCGTAAACATTTGGTCTTGGGGACGGTAAGTTTATTAACCCCTTAACACCCGAGCTCGTCATTAAGTGAAGCCACCCCGGGAGGTGCTGTGCGCTCACTGTGATAAATTTCATTAACCCTTTCAGGATGTAACGGGCACCCAAAATTTGTTTTTTTAATGTCCGTACAGGAGACTACAGCAGAACAAAGCTAAAGTTGCTGTACATTCTGACCCAACATGCACACACAAGAAACACGAATTTGCATAATTATTTCATTATCTCCATGTCGCTACCTACCTTTTTAAGTTCCTGGTGTTATAAAAAAAAGAAATCAGAACTGATAAATTTGTATAAATAAGAAAATAACTCCTCTTTTCTTTCCCTTTTCTTTTTGTTTTAAAGTTTCCCAAAACGGCGCGCCTTTAAAGGGTTAAATTAGGTAGATAATTATCCCAGTTTGCACCGTGTGTGTAGGGAGAACCTCGGCGCCATTGTGATCAGTTTTGTTTTTTTTCACCGATGCCAACTAGTCCGTGCTCAACTCCACTTTCGTTTTTCAAACTGACTTGTTATTATGCTTGTCCGATTTTTCAAGAAAAGTAACTCTCCCCTGTTGCTGAGTTTTATGTCATTTACTTTATAAAGCGAGACACAATACGACATATAAAATGATCTACGACATGAATAACGGTGATGATAATTATGTTGATGATTATCATTTTTTAAAAAGAATTTAAAAAACAGTAATAACCGTAACAATAATAATAATCAAAACAACAACAACAATAATAATAGCAACAATTATAATAATAGTAATAATAATGATAATA
>NW_004798107.1:58995-60043 GCF_000002075.1 Aplysia californica | reverse complement strand
CCCCGACAAACAAACAAAAAATGTCCTTTCTTGTAAAATTATATCTAAGTCTTTAGCTTTTTTGTTGTTGCTTTTTCCAACATTAAAGGATTTGAATGTTGACGAAACATATTATTTTCTCTAGCACGTGCACCTAATGTTCTGTACGCCAAGAGACTGCAATCTAAATCTAAAGGAGCAAACTTTGGGCTTAGTAGTATCTGAACGTGAAAAAAAAAAGAAAAAAAGTGAAGTCATCGGCATATACAATGATCCTTGACTGTGGTCTGTGACGTACTTCTGGTTTGATTACCTTGAGGAATACCACATGCACATTGGCGGAGGCAGATACACTCTCTTTTTAAAAAAAAAAAATCTTTAGGCAGGTAAGTTTAGATTTTATAATTATGCACGTGGAGACTCAATAACCCCCCCCCCACACACACAAAAAAACCCAACCTCAACTCCAAAACAAACAAATAACAAAAACAAACGAACAGCAACACCTCCTCCCCCCAAAAAAACAACAACAAAACAACCAACAACAACAAAAACCCACAAAGAACAACAGCAACAACAAAAAATTAACTAGAGATAAGTCACAATCCTTTCAAAAATGTTTTCCTCCTTGCTCCATTAAAATGTTTTAAAACTTTTTTCTCCTCAAATGATCCCACAGATAACCCACTAGATCGTAAGTCATAATATACTAAGTAAGGAAAAAGAAACACTATACGCCTTTGAGATACAGACATTCAAATTTTGAACTTCCATTTTCTCTGCTCTGTTAAAATGTGACTTCTTTCTTTGGTATTTCTACTGGAGTCTGAAGTTTTAGAATAATCAAAATATCATTTGGATTTTCTTTTTCGTTCGTTTGTTTTGTTTTTTTGGACGTTGTTCTTTTTTAGAGTGCTTCATAAATTCGCAATGCTTTGCGATTTTTAAAGAAACTAGTGTATTAATTAGTCGTTCGCGAAATATTAAATTGTTATTAGGCTGTTACTGCTATTATTTGGTCTTTAACTGCCCATCTCTGTGTTTGTTTCTTTTTCACTCCCTGATTCTC
>NW_004798107.1:57376-58664 GCF_000002075.1 Aplysia californica | reverse complement strand
GAGAGAGAGAGAGAGAGAGAGAGAGAGTGAAGTGGGGACTATGAGTGTGTGAATCTTTTGATAGAGCAACAGACACAAACAGATATATACATTATAGATTTTTAAAAAAAAGGGGGGTACATTAAATTGAAGATTTATTAGAACTTTGGGCTTGTCATGGTTGAAAAGATAGGAGAAGGGTTTCCTTTGATCTGCACAATACAGCTGACCTGAATAGAGGGTTGTCGAAGTGGTCTCTGACTTATCATTTACCCTCTGCTGTCTCTGTTTGCTAAACAGAAATATCGGAAAAAAGCAAGGCGCTGACAGAATCAATACGTTTTAAATACATTGGGCTCCTTAGAAGGGTATGGGAGAATGTTTTCTTTTTTTTCCTTGGAGAGATAGAAGTAGAGAGAGTGAGAGAGAGAGAGAGAGAGGGAGAGAGAGAGAGAGAGAGAGAGAGAGAGAGAGAGAGAGAGAGAGCGAAAAAGCGAGAGAGAACAAAAACAAAAAATCAAAAACCAAGAAAAAAAACCCCGAAAGCATAAAAAAACAGCAACAACAACAACAACAAAAAAAAACCCAACAAAAATATATTAAACAAAAACCAAAGAAATACAAAGGAATGAAAAAGAGCATAGAAAAACCTCCAGGAATGCCACAGACAACACGGGTCTGACTATAACATTGTGACAACGTCAATTGCTTGTGTGAACTTACCAAGGAGTTTATAAAGTAAGGTCCACTGTACTGATTGGTAGCAGAGAGGGTAAAGTAGAGTTGTTCCCGCATCCGATCCGGACATTGACGATTGTCTTGTTTGTGAGACAACTTCCTGGGCCTACGATATAATATTATTGTGGTAGGGCGGCCAGTTCCTTTCCACTCTGCAATTACTTCCCCAACTCGAAGTCAGGTACCCATTACTACTGCTGGGTGGGCAGGAGGGTGTGAAAAAGATCCGTGTCCGAACCGTGGCTCGAACCCGGACTTTCCGCTTCAGAGACGAGTGCTGTAACACTCTCTACAGGTACACACCGGGGCTGCGCTGAAAGTGCGCTAAATGTTGGTGGTCGCTGTCAGTAAGTCATTAAATCACCCTTAGTTTTACTAGAAGTTTTTCGGCGCTCGCAACTGCATATTGGTCATATGAGCGCCAGAAGACTAAAGGTGTTAGAAGGGAGTTATAAACATAAAAAAGAAGAAGGAGAGATAAGGACGATAGATGTTTGATAGGAAAGAAGAGCACCCGCCAACCACCCACATTTAGGAAAGAAGATCGTCCAGGGGATAAGATGCTTTCGAC
>NW_004798107.1:55234-56558 GCF_000002075.1 Aplysia californica | reverse complement strand
ATATATATATATACACACACACACGCGAACCCTCCCCAATAAATGACACTCACAAATTACATGAATTCTCGAAGACAGCCAAAGACTAAATCATCTACATATTCATGTTTTCACTCATTTTCTACTTTTTCATCTATCACAATATAAATTTAATTTTCATCCCTTTTTATATATTCCTGAAATCTCTAACTCAGTCTCTAACTTTTTTATTCACTCACACACTAACTCACTCACTCTCTCACTCACTCACTCACTAAGTCAATATTCTCAAAACTCCCTAATTCTTGCTCATTCCTACCTCCTCTCCCTCCGCCATCCTCTCCCACCCTCTTCCCTTGCCCCCTCATCTCCTCTACTCCTTCCTCCCTTCCCTCCCCCTCCCACCCTCAACCAACGGAACACTATAATATATAACTACCAGCCAAGGACTACTTATACTCATAGTATAGTAGTCCTTGCTACCAGCATAAAATCCACCTCCTCTAGAAGCAAAAAAGAAAAGAAAAAGAAAAAAAAGAGGAAGAAAGGAATAAAGTCTCCCATGCCTCTACCAGCTTAAGATCCACCTAATGTAGAATATTAAAAATAAAAGAATTTTTTTTTTTTTTAAGAGGAAAAATGAAAGAAGAATAAAGGAAAGAAGTCCTCCATGACTCTACCAGCATAAGATCCACCTCCTCTAGAATATTAAACATAAAAACAAAACAAAGGAAAAAGAAGAGGAAAAAAAACAGAAAAAGAAAAAAAAAAAAAAAAAGGGTCCTCCCTGACTCTATCCTATAATTAACCTGCAGAAACCGATTCATCTTGCGATCGTGCGTTACTAGCCAGTCTCACACAAGGCAGCAGACATTTGTCTTGTTTTTCCGATCCAACCTCCGCAGACGGCAGACATTTGTCTCCCTCATCCTCCGAATCCCCGGGGAGAAGATGGGGACGGGGAGGAGGGAGGAGGGAGGAGGGGGAGGGAGCAGGGAGGGGGGGGGGGAGGAAGTCATGAAGGGAACAGGGAGGGAGCAGGGAGGGAGTCAGGGAGGGAGACAGGAGGGAGACAGGGAGGGAGAGTAAAAAGCTTTGTTCCTTCCCTTGAACAGAAGTCATTAGTTACTTCGGGCAGAGCTGCTGGAGAGAGCGTTGTGGGGCGCGGGCATGCAAACATACGCCGCACGCATACATACACACGCGCGCATACATACACACGCACGCATACATACACACGCGCACATACATACACACGCGCACATACATACACACGCACGCATACATACACACGCGCACATACATACACACGCGCACATACATACACACGCGCACATACATACAC
>NW_004798107.1:51991-54340 GCF_000002075.1 Aplysia californica | reverse complement strand
GTGTGTGTGTGTGTGTGTGTGTGTGTGTGTGTGTAAGGAGGGTGGAGGGATGGTGGTGGAGCAGAGAGACAACAGGTAAAAGGGGGTAAAATGCGTACGAGGCATGAGTAGACCCAGAGCTACTCACTAGGAAAGCCTAAACAGACTGATGAGTGGAGAAGACCGGGATGGAAACATTATACCTTTCTTTTTTTTAAAAAATAGAGCATCCTTGCAAAGGATGAATGGCGAACCAAGATCGTCGAATGTATGTTGCAGGTCTGGAACATGATGATGATGATGATGATGATGATGATGATGATGATGATGATGATGATGATGATGATGATGATGATGATGATGATGATGATGATGAGACATTTTACGTCCCTTTTAAATCAATGTAAATCTAGTCAGAAGAGAGACAGAGAAATTCTCTGACGCTCCATGAAATGAAAATAACCGCGTGCCCAGGAACTCATTGTTTTGTTTTGTTTCTAATTTTATTTGTTTCCGTTTATTCACCTACTCAATAGCATATTGTGTAACAACCCATGAACTACATGTTTTTGTTTTGTTTTTAATTTTATTTGTTTCCGTTTATTCACCTACTCAATAGCATATTGTGTAACAACCCATGAACTCCATGTTTTTGTTTTGTTTTTAATTTTATTTGTTTCCGTTTATTCACCTACTCAATAGCATATTGTGTCACAACCCATGAACTCCATGTTTTTGTTTTTTTTGGCTTTTAATTTTTTTTTCGCTTATTCATATCTCAATAGTATGTGTATCAATTCATTCACTTTCACATTCCTTTACCCTAATTTCCATTCTTATCCACTCTCTCTTTTCCCCCATTCGTTCATCTATTTATTCGCTCACGTCCCTGATGTCTTTATTAGCGCTTCTTTTCATATAGGTGTTTTTACGCCTTCATCAAAACAGTTTAGATTCTTACGAGGCGGGTTTAGGATCGAGGGAAATTTCATCCTAGCAGACAAACCAAGATACTCGATAATAATTATTTTCCTCACTCGAGAATCAAACTCGGGTCTTCTGCGTGCGTGGCGAAACGCTTACCTACTACAACACATTTACCGTACTCATCAGTGCGGTCGAGCAATCGACCCGATCCAGCCGTAGTGGGCATCTCGTATGAGGCTGCGAGTCGGGCGATCGGTTTGTGCCACGATGGTCGCTTTGCTAGCCAGATTGCGGGCTCTAAAAAGGCTATCATAGCACAAACCGATTACCCAATTGACCCAACCCAACCTGATCCCATCCCCAATAGGTACCCGGTGACAATCTAGCTAGCCCCGCCTATCCAACTGAATGGAAATGATCGTGCCATGGAGCGCCCTCTATAAGGTCATATTAGCCTGCGGAAGCCCCATCGCTGATTTTAGTAAGTCAGCTCGCCTGTGTGTAGCCTGTATGTAGCTCTTTGACTATACTATACAACCCCCTGTGTGTAGCCTGTGTGTAGCCTGTGTGTAGCCTGTGTGTAGCCTGTGTGTAGCCTGTGTGTAGCCTGTGTGTAGCTTGTGTTAGCCTGTGTGTAGCCTGTATGTAGCTCAATGACTATACTATACAACCCCCTGTGTGTAGCCTGTGTGTAGCCTGTGTGTAGCCTGTGTGTAGCCTGTGTGTAGCCTGTGTGTAGCTCTATGACTATACTATAGAACCCCCTGTGTGTAGCTCCCGATCCCGCCTGATCTCTGAGTACTGGAAACGAGAACATTTATGTCAAGCAATACAAGAGGTGACATCTTTTGATTGTATGGCTACCGTATCTTTGGACTTTAAAAAAATACATTAATGGTTTGCCTCTAAAAAAAAAAGCCCTAATAAACTGCTGATTATTTTGCAGTTTTGACTTTTCATATCTGCCTGTTTATGAAATGGTGCGAGTTTATAGAAATCGGCTAGGTTTTTTCTTTCTAATCATAAAAAAGTGATATTATTTGCCTCTACGATGAAGCATCTTCTTTGTTCCCTGAAACATATAAATAACGTGTTTGTTTGAAGCATCACATGTGTACAAGGGGAACACACACACACATGTACACACACACACACACACACACACAGAGAGAGAGAGAGAGAGAGAGAGAGAGAGAGAGAGAGAGAGAGAGAGAGAAAGAGAGAAAGAGAGAAAGAGAGAAAGAGAGATAGAAAGTAAAATGATAGAGCGATCAGCAGAAAGAGATGGACGAGTGGTAACGTACCTTCGTGAACATGTTTTTACGGTCACTAGGAAACCTTTTTTTTCTTCAAAGTTGACTGTACAAGTAGGATTGACTCATTGATAAGTGTAAGAGACGGACAAGAAAGTAGGGAAGGGGTGGGGGTGGATTGTTTGTTTTT
>NW_004798107.1:50654-51670 GCF_000002075.1 Aplysia californica | reverse complement strand
CTCTCTCACTCTCTCTCTCTTCCCTCTCTCTCTTTTAACCCCTGGCATCCTGTGGGCTCTTATATCGTGAACTCCTGACTCTTTCTACGGCTACCATCGGATCCTTCTTACTGCTGTCTTTCTGTAATGTCCCTGATCTTATAATAGAAAAACTTGAATACCTAGCTTTCCCAAATAAATGTGGAAAATCTTGCAGGTCCACTGTGCACTTTACACACGCCAATGATCCCTTGGTGGTCTTAAATTCTGAAGAAAGAGGCTTCAGCCGCCACCCAGGGAAAATGTCAAAATCAATTCCTACCACAACTGAAATGCTTAAGTCAGTGTAAAAAAAATATTCACAAAAGCACATAGAGTACTTTCGAAATTAGAATGTGGTTGCATGAGGATAATGGGCTCTACTATTGGCACTAGTTAGGAAAAACGGCCTCATATATTAAAAAAACAAAAACAAAAAAAGAAATCACCTGCATTGAAAAAAACAACAACAACCAAACCCAACCCTACCACCCCCAGTATCGCCACTGCGAGTTGTAACAACAACAGCAAAAATAAACCTACGGAATTTTGATGTCAAATGGTATCAACAGAGCTTTAAGTACAAAATGCTTCAGAAGAGGAATTCCAGCCTGGCTAATTAATTACAACATTTACAACCCATCCCGCAAGTCACGGGAGTCACTTAAGCACCAGCCAATAGCATCAGCGGTTGCCAGGTTTTCCCGCGCGCCCCAGGCCACAGGTCGGTCAGACGAGGACAGGTGTGTCTCCTAACACGTGTTCCCACCTGGTGGAGGGACATGCTTTGTCCATTTGGCGGTCAGCGCCGTGGAATCTGGGGACACAATATCGCTCTCAGGGGCTGTCCAACGGCCCAGCTGGGGGCTCTTATGTAAAAGGACAAAGGGTGCAAGACGAGAGGGTGTGTCTTCTCCTCTTCCTCCAACTTCCCCCGTCTTCTTATCTATCTATCTATCTATCTATCTATCTATCTATCTATCTATCTATCTATCTAT
>NW_004798107.1:45987-47479 GCF_000002075.1 Aplysia californica | reverse complement strand
AGAGAGAGAGAGAGAGAGAGATAGAGAGAGAGAGAGAGAGAGCAAGCGAGAGAGCAGGGACGAGGACGGGTCCCATTTGAGAATCAAACTCAGGTCTCTTGCATGCGACAGCATTTACACAATTCTATCCTCTCATAACGCTACCTCAGGATGACAGAATTCTATCTGCTCAGCACCTTGTTTTGAGAAAATTGACCTCGAAGATTTTTAATTTCACAACATATCAATTCTTTTCGAATTCAGCTGTTTAAATGTCTTAATAACGACTGTTTTGATAGAGTAGACATAACATTTGGTTTCTGACCTCATGGTCTTAGTAACTCAAAACGGCCAAAAACGTTAGATGTAACTTGTTTATTCTAAAGTGGCGATTAACTGTTTTCGTGTTATTGGAGTTGGTTATTTTCTACTGGTCGCTTTTAAGCACAAGGGGGCTATCCCGAAAAAAAGAAAACTGTTTTGAGAAAATCGAAGGTAAAGTTTTTGCCCCTCGTTCAGTGTCTTTAAAAGACAAGGAGAATTTTTCTATAACCAAACAAATATACACACCAATGAAACCAAACTTCTCCTATGAGTGGGGCAATGCCGACTTTTGTTGTTGGTCAAGATTTTTGAAACTCCTGAAATCTGGGTTAGCCCGAGTGTCTTTAAAAGCTATCGACGTTATGACTGCTACTTAAGGCAATAACCTAAGACAGGAGACTTTGTGAGTTAGTTGTAGCGTGGACGCGGGGTAGAAAGCAAGGAGAAACTTGTGTGTATGAATTCCTGTTGTGAATAAACTACAGTTCTTGAACTCTGTGTTTGCTTTAATTTAAGTGTACCTTAATGAGCCCATACAAGAATACTACGATATTACGTATTAATTCCATGACACAAGTCAGAGAGAGATGGAGTGGGTGGTTGGCGGGTGCTCTGGTGTGGTGTGCTTCTTCTTTCCTACGAAACATCTATCGTCCTTATCTACCCTTTTTCTTTGTTGTGGTTGTTACTCTCTTGTAACACCTCTCTTCCGGCACTCATATGACCTTATATGCAGTTATTGCGAGCGCCGTAAAACCTCTACTAAAACTTTTTTTAAAAAAGAGAGGTGACCCGGGGAGAGGAGGTCGGGGAGTGTGTTCCGGATACTGCCACCTCTGTCTGTGACACACAGTCGCTATGTCGGATTAGCCCCAAAGGTTTGTGTTTCAATCCCCGAGTCTCACACCGGCCCCTACGTCTCTCGCCAGGTCCAGGTGTCACTTAGGTGCAAACTTCGCGCCCCTTAATCCCAAAGGATTTTTTTTTGGGGGGGAGGGGGTTGTTTTTGTTTTTGTTTTTGTCTTTCCCGCCACACAAAACCAGTGACGTCTGCGACAGGAGCCAAGTGTTGGCGCCGGGAGATGTGGTGATCACCGATTCATTAACTCGCTCATCACAGGTGAGGGCATCATTTGAGATTTAGGTTGGGGTGGGGGATTTGGGGGATTTAGGAGGGAGGAGGGGGGAG
>NW_004798107.1:43785-45887 GCF_000002075.1 Aplysia californica | reverse complement strand
GAGGTTAAAAAAGGTGTGTGTAGGGGGGAGGGTGGTGGTGGGTGGGGGTGGTTTTATTATATTTTATTTAGGTGGGGGAGGAGGGGCGAGAGAAAATGGGGTCTTTTTTATGGTTTGTTTGCTGTTGTTTTTGTAGTTGAATTTGTTTTTGTTTTTCTTTCGGGTGGGGGTGGTGGAGGAGGTAGACAGTGACATTATAATGTATAAAGAGAACGCAAAGAGAGAAACGGGAAGTAACCAGTTTTGCAAATGAAATACAGGTACTATAATATTATTATTTGGTCGCTTTTAAGGACAAGCAGGCCAACCAAGATTTCGGGGGTTTCCAGAAATTTTGACCTATACCAAAGGTGGGCATTGCCTAACTATAGGAGAAGCTTGGTTTCATTGGTGTGTATATTTAATTTTGTTTGGTTACAGAGAAAACTCTCCTTGTCTTTTACAGAAACTGAACAAGAGGCAAAAACTTTACCTTCGATTTTCTCAAAACAGCATTTTTCGGGATAGCCCCCTTGTGCTTAAAAGCGACAATTTCTACTTCTACTATGATTGCAGTTGACACAAAAAAGGAATGCAACCTATTTTCGTTCAATTTCCCGTAGCTTAAACTCGCCACCTGCTTCAGGTGTCTGTCTGCCCTTTTGCCATTGCATACGAAAGACTAAGGTTCGTTTCAGACGAAGAGAAGTTTGTTTTACTGTGTGTTTATGTATGTGCCCGGTTGTATACCAACTTTGTCCTACAGAAATTGATAAAATTGGAATCCATTTTTTTATTATTTTTTTTTGGGTGATCCCTTCATTCATATTATATATGTCCATCTTTCCAAGGAGGTGTTGTATGGGAGGCTACCCATTTTGTCACAATTTAATTTAAGTATTTGAGTATGGATGACAGCCATAATTACAATACTTTAATACTGTAGTTGCAACTTACATTTTTTTATTCTCCACCTTCAAATTGGTGGAGTACAGATAGTCCCTCTAAAATGTCAATTCTGCTTGTTTTGTTCAATATTTCTTCCTTTTTTAATGCAAATCTAAACAAATTACTTAGTAAAATTTCAACAATAAAAATTCTGTCGTTAAAAACAATTGAAAAATAAAATTCAATTCATACAATTATTAATCAATAATTAATTTACTCTTTTTGAGAGTGTAGTGATAACTTTCATCATGCAGGGCACAGTTGGGACAGTGAAAAACTGGCCTGTGACAAACTGGGCTTGTGACAAACTGGGCCTGTGACAAACTGGCATGATTCCGTTGTATGCTGGTCCTGATAGACAGAGCTGAAGCACTTTGCCGGGAGAACAACAGAGCTGCGCACCTTTGAGAGAAAAAAACAACTGCCAGAGCCTTACACTTTTTTTTTACGATATTGATACAATTAGATTCCCAGTTACTAAAAGAGTACCGTACAAAAAATTAATGTTAAGTGCCCTCAGCGTTTTCTGGGATTAGGACCAGATGTAAATTAGATTTTGCATTGAATGAATGGCTTTTCTGGTATAAAAACATATATCTACAGGACAAGTGCGATCTTTAAAGTTTGGGGCAGCATTTTCTTGCTCATTCAGGATATAAATTGAACTTGTGAGACGTGTGCAACTGTGTACATATTTTGCTTGTTACACATCCCCTCTTCTTTCTTGGTAGTGTCTTTCTGTTTGGTCTGTGTTTTTTTGTGCCAGCTTAGAAATGGTCTCTGCAGAAAGACGAATATATTTGGATGGGGCTGTACAAAGTAGTTTTGTCTAGCAGGGCTGTAACCGTTGGATAGAATCGGCAATCTAATTGAATCGATATCGTCAAAAAGTGCGTGGCTCCGAGAATGCACGGCTTTGATAGTTTTTCAGTTTACCTTCCTTCTTCTTCTTCCTCGTTCTCGGTGACAGCAACTAGACAGTCAGTCCGATGTCGTGCGCTAACTGTGCAGTTCGTTTCAAATCTGAGAGACTGTCATAGAGCTTTCTCTCAAGAAGAGCCCGTCACATTCTGCCACATCTGTGTGCGAAGGGTGGCATAGCGTGGGCAGTGCTGAAGGCTATCCTTTACCTCCCAATTTTCTGAATTACTTTGATTGAGAGGGAAAAAGGGGGG
>NW_004798107.1:41242-43209 GCF_000002075.1 Aplysia californica | reverse complement strand
ATAATAATAGCAAATACATATACAAAAGAGAAAATGTTTTAAAAAATAATTAATAAACAGTAAAAAAGTAAATGAGTAAAAACACGAAAGGGGAAAATGAGAAGTGACCGTTTGTACAGGCAATTGTCATAACAAAAGTCTGCTATAGAGCAGGCTCAACTGTATTCTTTCTTCTTTTTTTGGGTCTTTTTTGTAAGTGTTTTAAGGCGCTCACAACTGCATATTGAGGTCCTATGTGTGCGTGGGACACATAAACATTTTCAGTTGTTTGAATATTGCCCGGGTGGCTACCGAAGTCTACTCTTATCGATTTTAGACCTCCAAGGGATCTTTAACGAACACAACTTGTACACAAGACCTCCGAGATTTTTTGCCCTTGTCAGAGAAGTTTAGGTGTAGATATTTCCTACAAGACGATAAGGGGAGTGGCTGAAAGACAGCAGTAAGAAGGAGCCAAGGAGTAGCAGTAGAAAGGCTGCAGAAAGAGTCAGGAGTCCAGAGGAGGCGGCAAAGGAAGTGAGGGGGTGAGGGCAGAAAGTGGAGACGAACGCAGACGACAGATCATTACTAGAGAGCAGGAAAAGAGGTGAAAAGAGACAATTTTAGAGAAGAAAAAATTTCCGTCGCTACCCGGATTCGAACCCGAGAGGCCAACACCTTAACCTCTAGGCTACAAAAGCCCCTACTAGTTTTTCTTCACTCAGTTAATAACCGTAATGAATACATTTGTGTAGCGCACACCCCCGCTCTACAGCAAGCTCTATGCACTTTATACTACATTATTAGCACGGCAGACCAAAGAAAATCCAGAAACATTCTCAGCTTCCCGGGAAGCATACAGTACAAACAGTTGATTAAGCCCTCAAATACTAACAAACTGACAAGGTCTTTCGCTGTCTATGGCTGGGTACCTATTCCCACCTTGATGAAGTGAGAAAAATACGTGAAAAGTACCTTTCCCAAGAACACAACGTCGGGCCCCTGGCGGAATTCGAACCCACGACCTTGCGGTTGGGAGTCTGAGAGCTTAACCACCAGGCCATCGACGGCAGTTGTTGTGATCCCCTGTCGTTCCCCGGAGGAGCGCTGACCATTGCAGTGGCCACTGGTCAAGTGATCCAGGACGCTGACAAGCTGACAGTGTCCAGTAATGGTCCGGCTATTAAATCACACTCCCAGGTCTGTTGAGCAGATCCCGTGAGGGGACACAGGGGCTTACGGTTGCGTCTATGACAAGCGGAACCTGGGCTCAGCCGAAGGGGGAAGAGGTGGGAGGGGGGTTGGTTTGGACGGAAGAAAAAAAATTAAAACATTAATAGAATCGTTCCACGCCTTAGAGCGAAGGGGAAAACGGGAAGGGCTCTTGAGCGCTCTTGGACGTCTTTGATCGGCACGTGCACGTGGTGGGAGCCTCAAAGACTTGAGTGGGTATTGAGGGTGAGTCGAGGGCTGGAAGTCGCCGCGTGCGCACGACAGCACGTGTTCTCCGTTGTACACACTTGCGCATCCTTTTCGGAGACGGACAATTACTCACTATCACGGTGGCGACGTTTTCTGGAAGTTTTTTGTTTTTTTTTTCATTTTCCATTTTTTTGTTTAGTTATTTGTCCGAATTTTGCCCGCTGTTCAGTCAGAAGAACTGGTCACTCTGCTGGACGCATTAGCTGCGAACAAAGCAGACAGACGGCGATAATGGTCTTTTCCAACGTACGCTTTGTTATATTTTCTCCTAGCTTGCGGGGACAACATTCAAAAAAGAACAAGAAAAAAAAGTTTTTGATGTGTGAGGTCAGTTAGGATGTTGTTCTATGGCGATGCTGTGAACAAAAAAGCATTGTGGGTGGTTGGACGGTGTGCTAGAGGCGGTTTTCGCGGAATAGAGAGGGAAACAAAGTGGTAATCTGAAATAAGACTTACCAATAAAGCCGTATTCATTTACCTGTTTTTCATTGGGAGCGGGGGGGTGG
>NW_004798107.1:38634-39684 GCF_000002075.1 Aplysia californica | reverse complement strand
GGGGGGGGGGAGACGGAATGAAAAAGAGACTAAGTGAGGGAGAAATGAGGAGAAGAAGAGATAGGGGATCAAGTGGATTAGCTCCGCCTCTCAGACAAATGACGCCGATTAGCGCAGTGAGCGTGGGTCAGGGGAGGCATGGACTAACCCTATCTGTTCTGTCTCTCTCCTCTGTTTCGGACGCTTATTTAACCCCATCCGCACGGCCTGGGGTTATTTTGTACCTCAGGGGTTGTATTCTTCTCATTTTAGAATACTTCTAGTACGAAGATCTCATTGAAACTTTCATCAATTCTCAAAAATCATTTTGACACACTGCTATACAAAGCGTACGGATCGGATTAACGAGTAAATTTCCTCTTTGGAAAGTGGGGGCACAGAGTTCCCCACGTCATGTGGATACGATAGTAAAACATGACGTACGGATAGAGATAACTGTTCTGGCCGGTCGACGGTCACTAGGCGAAGGAAGGATGACCTATGGTCAAGACACGGCTTGATACGATGCGTACAGAGGCAAGGTTGTTTTGTTTTTTTTGGTAAGTCTTTTACGGGACTCGCAACCAACTGCATAAGGTCATATTATGAGCCCGCAGGACTCACCTAATATTTTAAGTTGGTCGGAAATTTTGAACTTTGCCCGGGCGGCGGCCGAAGCCTACTCTTTCCGATTTTAGACCACCAAGGGATCTTTAACGTGCGCAACTTGTACAGGGGCCCTCCGAGATTTTTCGCCCTTGTTCGAGAAGATTAGGTGTAGGTCTTTCCTACCAGAAGATCAGGAGCGTGGCTGAAAGACAACAGTAAGAAGGAGCCAAGGAGTAGCAGTAGAAAGGCTGAGGAAAGAGTCAGGAGCCCAGAGGATGGGGCAAAAGAGTTGAGGGGGTGGATGCAGAAAAGGAGAGTTTAAAGAGTATGGGGAAAGTTGAAATACTGTAGTTTGTAAGTTAGGCTACCCAGTTTCATCATCATCATCATCATCATCATCATCATCATCATCATCATCATCATCATCATCATCATCATCATCATCATCATCATCATCATCAT
>NW_004798107.1:33967-36305 GCF_000002075.1 Aplysia californica | reverse complement strand
GACAGACAGACAGACAGACAGACAGACAGACAGACAGACAGACAGACAGACAGACAGACAGACAGAAAGACAGACAAACAGACAGACAGACAGACAATCAGGCAGTACAAAGAGTGCTATGGAAGCCGTGTCTACATGTATATACCGATATTTGAAAAAAAAAACCCCTTCTGAATACAGTATACGAAGCTATCATTTCATTCAACACAAAGTAGACAGAAACAGAAAAATTGACACCTTAGAGAAATAGCTAGAATTGTACGGAGGCATGCATGGGGCCTCAGGAATGCCAAGAATGCGCGCAGTGACCAGTCAAAATAAAAAAAGGGGGGAAAAAGATACAGAGACAGACAAAAAAGAAAAAGAAGAAGAGTCATTTTTGCGTTAGACGCATTAAATAAAAACTCGCAGTGGCACGTGTATCCCGGATATATATCAACATTGCTTGAATGTCTGTGGTCAAATTGGGATAGCCTGGGATAGCCCATACACACACACACACACACACACACACACACACACACACACACACACACACACACACACATATACACATACACACACATACATACATATACACAAACACACATACACACACATACACACACACCCACCCACCCCTCACACACACACACAAACACACACACTCACACACACACACACACACTCACACACACACACACACACACACACATACAGTTATTATGGTCTAATACTTGGGGTCCATTGGTGGATCGAGTCTAGTTGAGTCTGTTTGTCATCCAGATTGAAGGCGCAAAGCGGCTATCGTGGCACAAACTGATTCGCCCGACTCGTCACCTAAAAAACAAACGGGTATATTCTCAGGCGACTAGTGGTGCGATTGCCCCCGACCCGACCCGACCCGACCCGATCCCATCCGCAATGGGCACCCCTTATAAGAAACAATTGATTATTTTCAGATATTGCACAGGAGCATAATGCTTTTACGTAGAAAATGGGTTACTTTTTCATTCAACCATAACTGGTCGCTTTTAAGCCCAAGGGGGCTATCTCGAAAAGGCTCTTTAGAGAAAATCGAAAGTAAAGTTTTTGCCCCTTATTCAGTTTCTCTAAAAGGCAAGGAGAGTTTTCTCTATAACCAAACAAATATACACACCAATGAAACCAAACTTCTCCTATAGGCAGGGCAATGCCCGCCTTTGGTGAAGGTCAAGATTTCTGAAAACACCCGAAATCTGGGCAAGCCCGCTTGTCCTTAAAAGCGACCAACTATGAACTATTAAGTTCGAACTATCAGAAAACCCTCGGACTACCATCAGAATCCTGAGTGTTTTTTGTAGTTTAAACAGTTTTATTGTTAACAGTTATCTTTAATTTATTTCATGCGAGTGTGACTAAGGGTGTGTTTGTGAGTATAGGTATATTTTGTGTATGCATCTGCATAAATGTGTTTTGAAGAAAGGATGCGTGTTTGCAAGTATGTGTGTGTATGTGCGTGTGCGTATGCATGTATGTATGTATGTGTATGTATGTAAGTGTGAGTGTATATATGTGTGTAGTTGTGTAGGTGTGTGTGTGTGTGTGTGTGTGTGTGTGTGTGTGTGTGTGTGTGTGTGTGTGTGTGAGCGTATGTGTGTGTGTGTAGTGAAATCCCAAACGAATGTCCCAGTTCCTAGACAATACAGATAAATATTATCTTGTCTCATCTTATCTTAGCTTTTTATTATAAAGAGCAACAGAAAGGTGAGACCATACAATATTTTTTTTAAAGACCGACAACAACAAATAAACAAACCCCTTAATATCCAACAAACAAAGAGGCAACCCCCCCCCCCCAAAAAAAAAACAACCTCTTTAACCCCCCCCCACAAAATCTATCTTAAAAAATATAGGGAAAAACCCAAAGAAAACCAAGAAACAAACACCAACATTGAAAAAAAAAGTAGAACAAAACTCGTTCTGGTTTGTTTCGGGTGTTTTTTTCCCTTCACTTTAATGTGGTTCAAATTCAAACTGACGTTGCACACACAAGCCTGGTATTAAACTCCTCTTGGCCAGTGGTCAGTGTAGATATGGTGGTGACCATCTCGCCTGTCAGTTTGACTCCGCAGACGACAAAGAAACTGTTACATCCGGTCACATGACATTTACAGACACATGGATTGGACATTCATTGTCCACTCAAATTGAATGACGGTGAAATCCGGAATCGACAATCAAAATGAAAGCTATTTACCTTCTGGCACTCAACTAAGTAAAACGTTCAACTGAAAGAAGCACAGTCGTACCTGCTCGGACAACTACAGACATGTCCAAGACAATCGCCTGGACAACTGATCACTTCTCACTTACGCCC
>NW_004798107.1:31907-33867 GCF_000002075.1 Aplysia californica | reverse complement strand
CATTGCCTTTTGCTGTAGAGTCGAACATGTTCTGACGGCCACTCTTCAAAGATAATCACCTGTACAATTGATCATTTCTCACTAAGCCCCCCTCCCCCCAACCTTTCCATCTTGCCTTTTGCTATACAGTTTGCCTTTTGCTATTCAGTTTGCCTTTTGCTATACAGTCGAATATGTTCTGACGGCCACTCTTCAAAGACAATCACCTGTACAAACGACCACTTCTCACTTCCTCCATTGGGCGCTCATATGATCTTATGCGAGCGCCTTAAAACCTCTACTAAGACAACAAACAAACTTCCCCCATTACGTTTTTTTACTGTATCATAATGACACTGTTCAAGAAGATCCCCTTTTTAAGATGAACACTTTTCTCCTAGACAATGTGTTGTCGTCTTAGACGACTGTATAATTATAATAACTTTTTAAAACTTGTCCAAAGGTTTGGTAATTATCTTGAACAGGATTCATGTTTCTTTTTTCCTTTCTATAAACGTCTATACTGTGGGATGAACTGAGTCGACAGTATCTCGAAGCAAACATTCTACGAATCAGGAGTTTTTCACAGCTCTTTCCTTCTTCGTCATTAACAATTGCATTGATCCAGGTTATAGGCTCTCATTTGATTTTGTTCACTATCTTCTTTGAATGATTGATTTTTTGTTTTGTTTTGTTTTTTAAGACAATAACCCATTTCCGTACCGTTTGTCTTTCGGTTTTGAATTTAAACTGTAGATTGTTCCATCGGGTCACATTTCAATTCTTCAAAAGACAAAGTCTCTCTCTTCTCTTTTTATTTCAGTCTAAATTTTGAGATAAAATGTAAGTGGTTTTTACGGCCCCACCTTCTAATTTAGGTCCTTTAACAAGCAGGGTGTACTTCCGACTGTAAGGACCAACCAGGGCTACGAGGGGCACAACGTCCCAGCAGAAAGACTAATAGATGTTCTATAAAAGTTCTCCACACTCGGAAATCGAACTCAGACCTCCTGTGTGGGACGGCGAAGTTCCTGACCGCTCCACCACACACTGGATTTGAAAGAACGAAATATTTAGTGTAGAGAAGTGAACATTCAAGGTCTTGGAAAATTCCAACGGGGGTCTTTTATTTTATTTTATTTAGTAGAGGTTTCACGGCGCTCGCAACTGCATAATAAGGTCATACGAGCGCCAAAACGGGGGTCTTCGGATCTTCCGATGGACATGTCATTTACTGTTTTAGAAGAAGAACACTCTTTTTTTTCGAGACGTGATAATTTTTGTCAAATGTCAAAAGTGAAATGGCTTTCATGATTGTCTGTTCTGGACTGGACTTACGCAAAGTCGGGGTTGCTCCAGAATGAACGAACGACGAGATACATGCAATAGAAAACACCTCAATAACGTGGCATGACCAGAGAGAAATGACATACAACACACACCATAGTGCGAAACATACAGAGATACCCAACAGAGATACCCAAATCTTGATACTTGATAGCAGGGGGTGATATCGTGGAATCTTGCGAAAAGCCAAAGATTAATAGCATCATGACTTTACAAATACGTGTACAATTACAAAGAAGATCAATTTACAATGACTATAAATAGCTCACACTCTTTCGTATCTCAAGTAACGACAACAACAAAACATTAATAAAATCATTCAATATTGATGTCAAAAATTGGCTGGTAAACATGTATAGGTCTTTTTGACATGGTGCTCACATAATACTATACAATCAATGGGGAATAGGAGAATCATAAACAGAGCACTTTACATGTATACAAAATTAGATCAAAACACAAAACAAACAATATCAAAACGATGTAAGCGAAACATAACAAATATATCACTCGTAATCAACCTATTTATTGCCAGCTGGGTTTCTGTAAGTTATCAATGGATATAAAATAGGTGTATTTATATGTGTGTATGGGTGCGCATGTGTGCATGTGTGTGTGTGTGTGTGTGTGTGTG
>NW_004798107.1:30013-30965 GCF_000002075.1 Aplysia californica | reverse complement strand
ATAATAATAATAATAATAATAGCACTATATTTCCATAACGTTAGCGTAACAACACACCACCACAACATACCCTTGCACAAGACACAGACATCAAAATAACAACCTACTATACACATTGTCGCCATCATTCACTATTGTAGTACATCAAAATTTTGAGAAAAAAAATGTGTTTTACTAATGAAAACCAAGTAGATCTACTTAGTGAAGTTAAATAAGACGCATTGATTGGTCCTACCCAAGTCCTGCGGCTCATTTTTCGTCTTAAAATAGAAACAGATTTAGAGGATTGAAACATTTTGTTACAACCTAACGCCCAAAGCGAAAAAGAAGAGAGTTTTCTCTTTATTTATTAGCTTGTTTTTGTTGTTATTATTGCTGTTGTTTTTACTGCTGTTGTTGCTGTTGTTGTTGCTTTTGTTATTTTTGTTGCTGTTGTTGTTATTGTTGTTATTTCTGCTTCTCCTGAAAACCTCGCATTTTGACATAGAGCAATGTTGATTGACAGCGACGAAAAGTAATCTCAAATTTTGACATTTTCAAATGACAAAAATGTAGGTACCTAGTTACTAACCTCTTGCGTATCATTACTGATCGCAAGACGTTTCTTTCATCCATCGATGTAAACAGTACTGTAAAGATTAAATTACAAATTGAACATTAACAATAACAACATCAATTCTCGTGTTTTCAGGGTGATATCATGAGCTAGTATAATACATGTTTGTACATATTATGTGGTTGATTTATCATAAGTTACAGTGAAAATAAACATTACCCTGGGGAAAGATTTATCAAATTATGACAGGATGTATAAATAAAATTATGACAGTAGCAGTTGTACTTTTCTGCACGAGGCAGTCGATGGGTTCAATTTGTATGACATTATGGACAGGGAGAGGAATTGCAAAGTTGATAAACGTACAAACACACACACACACACACACACACACAA
>NW_004798107.1:19486-27793 GCF_000002075.1 Aplysia californica | reverse complement strand
AATAATAATAATAACAATAATAATAATAATAATAACAATAATAATAATAATAATGATGATAATAATAAAATGTAATCATACCAAGTGGTGATACACAAAAGAAAACATGTAAAATAGAAAACACAACAGAATGTGTGAATTAGGTGGTCATATGAAAAGAAAAATTAACAAAATGTATACATTAAGTAGAAATCTAAAATGTGTACAGAGCGACAACGTCCAACGAAAATACAATTAAGATATTTGCATTTAGTGGGGGCGGTTTTAAAAGTAATAAATAAAATTGTCTGCATTAAGAGGTAATTTTATCATTTTATATCATTTATATAATTTTTAAAATGTTAGATCTAAATAAAAATATAAGTTCTCGGTGATAACGTAAAGAAATTATAAACGTAAAAATCTGTCTTAAGGCGTATCATCTTTTCCCAAAATTAAAAAAAAAAGAAAGAAAGAAGAAATTTAGAAGAATGAATAAATAAATGAATAATTAAAAAAACCCAAAATGAGTATTTTAAGAGGTATGAACGAGAACACAATACACTGAGTGGTAATGTAAAAAAAAAAAAAAAGCAACAATAATAATTGTGTTTTAGGCGATAATGTCTACAACAACAAAATAAATAATAAATAAATAGAATAAAACAAAGATACGCTTAAATTCTATGTTTTGTGTCGTACGGTTTTAAAAACGTTAGTGAACAATCAATAATATTGAGTAAAAAGAAAGAAAAAAAAACTACAAAAAAACAAAAAAAGAAGCAACCTTCCAAAATGTATGCATTGATTAGTGACGTACGAGAAAAAAACCCCATATATATCTAATCATTACTTTTAGAAATTATTTTATTGTAGAGGTCTTCTCTCCAAACCCAATAAGGAAAGCTTTTGCCTGTTATTCAGCTTGACATTTCTCTGGAATACTTCACTTTCGAAATTTAAAAAAAAAAAAGTTTTAGTAGACGTTTTACGGCGCTCGCAACTGCATAAGATTATATGAGTGCCAGAACATTAGAGGTGTTACAAGAGAGTCACAAACATAAAAAAAGAAGAAGGGGAGAAAAGGACGATAGATGTTTGATAGGAAAGAAGGAGCAAACCACACCAGAACACCCACCAGCCACCCATTCAAAATTTTGAAATAATATTTTACAAAAACATGTAACTAGAACACGGGTTTCGGTAAGGTGGATTGGTAAATGATACAATACTTGGAAGAAAAATATATGGGGAGGGGGGATGAGAGCAAGAGATGGAAGAAGACAGTTTATAAAACGCATGGAAAACACACACACACACACACACACACACACACACAAAGAGAGAGAGGGAGAGAGAGAGAGAGAGAGAAAGAGAGAGAGAGACCGAGGGAGAGAATGTCTTATTTTTGTGTTTATCCTTACTACTTCCAGCAGCGAGGACATGCATACAAAGAGACACACAAACACTTCTTTTCTTCTTCTTTCATGGTCTCCATACTTAAAAACATACGCGCACACAAAAATACATCCACCTACGCACAATGAAAAAGACAAATACACACACACACACACACACACACACACACACACACACACACACACACACACACACACACACACACACACACACACACAAGACCACTTAAGCTCTCACACACAAAAAAACCACAAACGTTTTAGACCATTCAGTTTTGACAGGAAAAAATTAACAATATTTAGAAAACTTGGCAAAACACTTTAGATGCTGTACACAAAAACGTATCTTTGCCTCAATCCCTTCAAAAGACGAGGGCATCGAGGTCACACCGACATTTGACTCGGCCCCAAAACTCTCGGCTAAATTAAATGTGTTATCTCCATACGACATAAACGTTTACGAAAGTGCAAACAACGTCAAATATCAAGATATAATGATATCAAAATAACCAGACAATGATTATGTCTCCACTATACAGACGGGCAACTTGAGCATCAGCAATGAAATATTAATTTTGATAACACCAGCTGGACGTGATACATTAATTGTTTTATGACGATATCATAATTCTAATACGTGTACAGCGTGGTATGAGAAATCTGCGACTTCCTCAATGAGTCATGTCGGTATGTACTTAAGTTCCTTCAGGAAACACTCACTTCTTTTTCACACCTCAGATCATGTCGGTAGTGCAGCGGTCAGGACTTTCCGGGTCGCGTGCAGAAGACCCGAGTTCGATTTGCAAGGGGGAAAGGAAAGGTGGCGTTTGGGTGAATTGTTATATATCGAAGATCTCGGTCTTTCCTCTGGGATATCGTATCCTTCTCAGCTTGGGCTAGTCCTGACAAGCAGGGACGAAGCCCGCCTAATAAATAATCTGTTAGTTGTATTTTTAGTTAAATGACCTAAATTGTCCCTATGGGGGTGTAGTAGGTAATGCACTAATAGATTTTTTCAATATAAGGTAAAAAAAACGAAATTAAAACTACCCAAACGAAGTGCGTGTTTTTGACAGCCCCCCCCCCCCCCCCATCCTCTTTCCAAGATAAACCCCAAACCAAAAACAATTTTAAAAAACAACAAAAACAAAAACAGGAAGAAACCAACGTATTTTAAATCATTTACGAGGCGGCCAACCCAGCTGAGAGTCTGAGAGGGACCCAACACCCCAGCAAAAAGACCGAGTCATTTACTCCAAAAAAAAACCTCCCCCCCCCCCCCACTTGTGAATCGAACTCGGGCCTCCTGTGGGCGACAGAAAAGCACGATCTAACCGCTACACCAAAGATACCATTTATTCTGTGCTGACACGGCAGACAGCTAAACCATTACACTGATAGAGGGTGGCAAAACCAGCGACGTGAGCCTCAAAATGTTTTCAGAAATCTTCAGTCTTCAAACTCTGACTACTGCCCAGATGTACTTCACCAAAACTGCTCATTTTTGTTTGTTTGTTTCAGATCGCATTTTCTTAACCTGTGGCATCCGTTGCATGTGCTACTGGTAGGTTATGATGAAGTTCAAATTCTAAATGTTGGGGGGAAAATCCGGAAAAGATACACAATTAAAATTCAGTCTTTCAAAGAAGAAAACACTGTTTTTTCCGCTGTCTTAAAATGTTTGCTTTCTGGGTTAATTACAGATAAACAAGGTGCCAGTGACTGGTGCTGTAAGAATCTGACTACAAATGAAATAAATCCTTTTAATAAAGACTTTTCAACCTTTCCTTCGAAAATAGGATTGGCATCTTTAAGTGAAGAAATGTGGTTGTGTGAAATGGAACAAATATATTATTATACAAAACAATCCCTCCGAAAATGTGAACTGGTGCAGCGCTGACACAAAGAAATACTCCTGTATACATGCTCAGACAAAACAAAGCGGAGATTCATAATATGTTTTGTTTTGGGTTTTTTTTTTACCTTACGCGAAAGAGCGACATGTAGACTGTTGGTCCACATGCCGTCTCTCGTGACTTCTGTCGTTGCCTGGAGTCTGTGGCTGTTGTCGTGATGAGATGACGTCAGTTTAGTCAACCAAGTAGTACGTGAAAGAGTGTGACGTCAGTTTAGTCCACCAAGTTGTAAGGGGAAGTGTATGACGTCAGTAGTCCACCAAGTTGTAAGGGGAAATGTATGACGTCAGTAGTCCACCAAGTTGTAAGGGGAAGTGTATGACGTCAGTAGTCCACCAAGTTGTAAGGGGAAGTGTATGACGTCAGTAGTTCAGAAAGCTGTGAGTAACGTGTCACTGCGAACACAGACTAGCAGTGAGCCAGAGTCTTTATCGTTTACTGTTGTGTACTTCTGGGTAAGGGGAAAAGATCAGGGAAACGTAGCTTTTTAAAGAGAATCCGAGCAAAGGAATGAATGGAGAACCATGATCGCCGATGTCTGTCGCAGATTTGACACTGGATGATGATGACTTCTGTCAAACAAAAAGTGAAAATCTTAAAGGAAGATATTTTCCTGCACTGTCGGCACTTCCTATTATTTCTGCATCATTCTCCTTCATCAGGCATATTATTATTCCACAAACATAACGTGCTTCGTGCTTTCGCGGTCACCGCCCCATGGAATGTCTCATTGCGGACCGGCTTCTGTGGTGAGAAAACGAACAACCACTACCAAAAGAGTTTGAAAATTTCCTCAAGGGTGGGGTCAACTTTTTTTTTTTTACACCATCACTCATTGGTTGGACAAAGCCAAAAACAGACGACATGAGTAAAAAATGTTGACTTGCCACAACGCTAGCTGTTCCCTCAGTTTCTCAAATGGTCACCACACTTTTCTGCTGTTGTCTAATCAAAATTTGATGTGTCCTGTCTCGAGGAAACCTTCTTGAGTGCAGATATTTTACATCCCCATCGAGCCAAGCTAGACCGAAGTTTTCTCGCCTGGGCAATTGTACCCTCTAGTGGGATGACTGTTTGGCAGTCCTTGTGGCCAGTGGGGATCACCCGTGCAGAGACAGGCGTTATTCGATGTCCCACTTGGAAATGATTTCAGGTCTGTGATGTGAAATGTCAGTCTCTTAACCCTATCCGTACGCCCTTGGGTCATTTTGTACCCCCGGAGTTGCGTTCTTCACATTTTAGAATACTTCTAGTGCGAAGATCTCTTTGAAACTGAGTATTTCTCAAATAAAAATGTTTGCAGACTGCAATACAAAGCATACTGACCGGATTAACGGGTAAATTTCCTCTTTAGAAAGTGGTGGTACAGAGTTCCCTACGTCATATGCATACGATAGTAAAACACGGCGTACGGATAGGGTTGAATGGGACAAAAGTGGTTACTTTCTGAACAAAAAACTTTGACCAGAGCTGGTTTAGAGTTACATGATCCGCCACATCCACTGTGACACTGTCATGGCTAATCTGGACCGTGAGGGAAACTACAATGCACCTCCCTGCAGAAAGACGGAGATCTGTAGAATTATAAAACACATTATGTTCCACCCAGGAACCAAACTCACGTCGTTCACGGGCAAAGAGAAGAATTTCCAAATTTCACCACAAACACACCAATAGATCTATCCCTACAAAAAAGACAACGACCTGTTTCTCTTACACACATTCGTAAGTGATAATGTTTTCATATGACCGAAGAAACTCCCCAAAGTATCCGAATTGTAATTTTTGATCACACACGTCAAACAGACCTCTCCTGGGCAGAGAAATGAATTATCTCTGTCTCATAGCTGTGATAGGTTCAGAACACTGAATCAACCAGCACTTCCAAAGCAATCTCCATAATATAGTCCAACATTTCATCTTCAAACACGTCTTGGGGTGGCTGCTAAGCTCCTTTCTATCACCTTAATATGAAGGAGTTTTGGCTGTTGCTCCAGTGTCTAAAATGTCCATAGCGGATGACAGTTGTAAGTTGTAGAGCAAAGTAGTGTATGTCCCTCTACCTAGGTGCTCAGAGCAAAGTGGATGCGTCTCTACTACCCAAGCCAAGTGTTTACCTTTACAAAGGCAGCGTCTTCGAAGGACCAACAAACTTCAATTTCCTTTGCGTAATTACAGACTTAACAATCCATGTGGATTGTTGACATGTGCTTTGGTGGGGGCTTTCTCCTTCTTTCTCATCAAACATCTATCGTCCTTATCTCTCCTCCATCTTTTCTTTGTATGATACTCTCTAGTAACATCTCTAATCTACGGCACCTATATCATGTAAATGTATTGTAAGAATCGTCAAACTCTTACAAGAGCTTTTAAAACAATACTACTAACATTCCACGTCGTTTCTCCGAGAGCTTACTCTGCCTAATAAGATGAGAGTTTCGGATGACAAAATAATGTACTCACACCTCTGATATACCAGGCTCCTGCTCTCCATAACGTCATTTGATATAAGGGAGAGATTACCAGTAGGAGAGGTCCCTTCTCAAACCACTTTCGTCTGTTGTTCCACAGAAACAAGACTATTTAGGAGGTCAGTATTTTAAAGCAGAGCAGAAAAGACTTGTGGAAATGTCATAACTTTGGGTGTCATGTTTTGCGAAATGACTTCATCAAAGATACGTTTTTCCTACGACCATCTACAGAATAAACTTCCTTGGTTACATCTCACATAATATACTGTAACAAATGCTTCGCGTTCTGTCGACTATTGTCATCGTCAGCGAGAGTGCGTAATCAGAAAAAAAATGTCCCAGGATGAAAAGTAGTGTTCCAATTCACTGGCTCACAGTACCAACGTGGGGAAAACGAGCAAAGTCATCTTCCTACACATCGAAATGACGTCATCAAATGGTGGGCATGACCTCTGTCTACGTCTCTAGGTTCGGTCACATGACCATCTGACTCAGCTTCGCCTGTTGCTCCTCGGCCGCCTTCTCCAGGGCATTGGCTAGGTTCATGTTTTTGGCGATGTGCGACAGTTTGTGGTCCTTCTTCCACTTCATTCGCCGGTTCTGGAACCAGATCTTGATCTGTCGCTCCGTCAGGTTGAGCGCATGCGCGATCTCGATGCGCCTCCTTCTAGTGAGGTACTTGTTGTAGTGGAACTCCTTCTCCAGCTCCAGGGTCTGGTGACGTGTGTACGACGTCCTTGACCTTTTCGTCTCCGAGTCGCCGCCGTCTGCAGGGGAAGAGAAAGAGAACAAATTTAGATCACATGAGATTGAATAAAAAAACAGTATTATAATAATAATAATAATAATAATAATAATAATAATAATATAATAATAATAATAATAATGATAATAACAATAATAATAATAATAATAAAAATATAATAATAATAATAATAATAATAATAATAATAATAATAATAATAATAATAATAATAAAAAAATAATAATAGTAACACAGACATGATGAAGATAATAATCATAATAATCATAATAATCATAATCATAATAATAATAATAATAATAATAATAATAATAATAATAATAATAATAATAATAATAATAAATAGCATTTGTATAGCACATGTCTCGCTCGACAGTAAGCTCTGGGCACTTTACACTATATTATTACCCCAGCAGACCATAGAACACCCAGAAACATTCTCAGTTTCCCAGCTTTTATTTTTATTATTTTCATCATTGAAGTAGTTTTTCAATACATTTTACCCCGTTTCAGAGGTTTAGTATAGATTACTGAAAAAAATTGTTCATACAGAAAGATAGCTTACAAAAATACACAAGGCCCTACAGAGTGAACTAGACCGGATTTGGATAAATGTTGATGCCCCAAATCACAGCTGTCTTTATATCAAGTACCTTAAAAAACCCAGTAGTCTATTATTATTATTATTATTATTATTATTATTATTATTATTATTATTATTATTATTATCATTATTATTATTAGGTTGATGACGATGTTGTTGTTGTTGTTGTTATTTTTGTTGTTGTTGCTGTTGTGTTGTTGTTGTTGCTGTTAATGATGGTGTTGGAGAAGTACCTGTTGCTCTTGCTTCAATTATTAATATTGTTGTTGCTGCGGATGTTGCTATTATTGCCGTTGCCAATTGCTGTTGTTGATGTTGTTGTTGTTGTTGTTGTCGTTGTTGTTGCTGTTGTTGGTTTCTTTTTAGTTTTTGCTTCTTTAAGGTGTGCTTTGTATTGGGGGGAGGGGGTCTATGGTTCCATAAAAAGTTGCATCGTCTCATAGTGACTAATAAAGCAATCAGCGAGTGAATGATGACTTGCCCATATTAATGAATCTACTGATCCTTTAGGAGGTTCTTTTGTTGTTGTTTCTAATTTGCTTTGTTTTGTTTTGGGGTTTTTTTGGTCAAATTTTAATGCACTGCAACACGATTAGCTATATACGTGCCTACAAATATACATGTATAAAATACAAGTAAAAAAAAAAAAAGAAAAGAAAAGAAAGAGGAGATAATTATAAGAACGATAGACGTTCTTGAGGAAAAAAAAAAGAAGTTTAAACCACACGACCAGAGCACCCGCCAGCCACCCACACAATCTAGCCTGGGCATCCTTATTTCCTGTACATGTTCCTCTCTCCCATCCCAGAGCAGGTCGGAAGTCGCCCAGGAGACTGGCTGGCGGAGGTTAAGCGCGTAAATTACGTCCATGCCGGCCACTGGTCATCTAGTACTGCGGGACTTTGTCACTAACGGCCCATAACGCTATCTGACATGGCTTGCCGGCTTGTGTGCTCGTAAATATATCAGCACGGGTGTGTTCTCTCTCTGTCTCTCTCTGTCTCTCTCTCTCTCTCTCTCTCTCTGTCTCTCTCTCAGTACATGTAACTCTTTCACAGTCTTTCTCTCTCTCTCTCTCTCTCTCTCTCTCTCTCTCTCTCTCTCTCTCTCTCTCTCTCTCTCTCTCTCTCTCTCTCTCTCTCTCTCTCTCCTTTTT
>NW_004798107.1:14209-15723 GCF_000002075.1 Aplysia californica | reverse complement strand
TCCCCCCTCTTGCATTTAAGAGCAAATACATGTACTCACTTATTTCTCTGTGTACATTAATTTTCATTTTACTGTTTTGGCAGTTCACATTGTAATGATATTGGCCAAGAAAGCTACCTGTTTAAGGCGACCCCTTTTCTCGCCCACAATTATTTTATTGACAATATCTTGCTTTGACAAACTCTTTGAACGAACGGACGTGGGTGTTTCACGGGACTTGTACTCAGATAGTTCACAGGGGCTCTCGTGGCCTAGAGGTTAAGGTGTTGGCCTCTCATTTAAAGGTCCCGGGTTCGAATCTGGGTACCTACAGAAACATTTCCTTCTCTAAAATTGTCTCCTTTCACATCCTTTCCTGCTCTCTTCCAATGTTCTGTCGTCTGCTTTCGTCTCCACTTTCTGCCCGCACCTCCTCACCTCCTTTGCCCCTCCTCTGGGCTCCTGACTCTTTCTGCAGTCTTTCTACTGCTACTCCTTGGCTCCTTCTTACTGCTGTCTTTCTGCCACGCCCCTGATCTTCTAGTAGGAAAGATCCACATCTAGCCTTCTCGGGCAAGGGCGAGAAATCTCGGAGGCCCGTGCGCAAGTTGCGCACTTTAAAGATCCATTTGCGGTCTAAAATGTATGAGAGTAGGCTTCGCCGCCACCCGGGCAAAATTCAAAATTTCGTATCAAATGAAAATATTAGGTGTGTCCCGCGCGCTCATATAACCTTGTGTAGTTGCGGGTGCCGTAAAACACTTACCAAAAAAAAATAAAAATGGTCATACAAGGCCGGTCTATGAATAGATGTGTTACAACAGAGGAATATGCAAAGAAAAGAAAAGGATATAAGGACGGTATAAGAGGTTTGATAGGAAAGAAGGAGCCCTCCACACCAGACCACCCGCCAACCATCCATGTCTGGTAGTCAGATATCGAATCAACACACAGAAATACGGAAAAGGAGAAAGCTACGGATTCTTCATCGCAGAAGTCATACCACGAAGAAAGCAACACAGCTATACTAAATTAATGCCTGCTCTTCTAAAGGTTCTAAGTCATTTATTGTGTCGTATGAATGAGAAAAGGGCATGTACGAAGCTTACTTAGGGGCTAATAAGATACTAAACGCTTTCGTCTCAATTATAAACCAAATAAATATCAAAGGAAACGAACTATTATTTTTCTTTCATGTTCGAGTTACGGTACATAAAATGAAATACACAGTTCTCTTACAAGTGTAGACACATAACATATGTTGTTACCTCAATAAATTACCACGAAGTTTAAGTAAATAAATAGTATGGTAAAAACGAAGGAACACATCTTGTAATTCCTTGACAAAGGAAATGAAAGGAATGACAAAGGGGGCGTAGTAAAATAAAGCTTTCGTCTCACTTATTATAAGAAAACGATTTGTTGTTGAATTGTTTTTTTCCCTTTTGTGTAACAGTGGCAATCTTACTCCGGTGGTTAATTATATCAAAGATGTGGACAAGTAAAATGTTTCGCTGTAATGAATTAGTACGAGG
>NW_004798107.1:12218-13792 GCF_000002075.1 Aplysia californica | reverse complement strand
TGTGTGTGTATGTGTGAGTAAGTATTGAGTAAATAAATGAGTGGGTATACAAACTAATACAACCATACTAAACATAGTTTCAACAAGTTTAAGTTTATTTTTGTATTTTCTTACGATTTTTGCAAATGTTTTTCGGCACTTGCTATACAAACAGGCCATACGAACGTTGGAGGCCAGAGGTGTTACCAGAGAGAAACATACAAAGAAGGGAATGAGGAGAGATAAAAGACGATGGTTGTTTGACAGGAAAGAAGGAGCAAAACTAAATCTGAGAAACCCATAAACCATCCACAAACACACCAAACAAAGAGGATACAACAGAAAACGATTGGGGGGGGGGGGGGGATAATAAAAATGGAAAGACAAAGGGTTGCTATCGATAACAAATGATTACGAAAAGATGAAATTAATGAAACATGTTGCTTGCAGCGGTTACAAAGAGAAAGATTGAAGGAGCTGGAGGAGTAGAATAAAAACAGGAAACAAAGAAATGTGGGGAAATACCAACAACCACACTCACTCACAAACACACAGTTGAAAGAAAAAAAAATCAACCACACTCACACACGAACACTCTGATAAAAAAAAACCCAACCAACAACAACAATAACGGAAAATCGGACAATTCGAAAAAAATAACACAATTTTGAAATATAACAAAAACAAACGAACCATAAAAAACCCCAACAACAACCATGTTTTTCTCTGGTTTACAGTAGCGAACAAAGCGAGAGAGACGTGGACGGAAGTGAGTGCGTCAGAAGAGAAATGTGGTGCTGGAATACCCGGATGGAAACACATTTCTCAACAGAGCAAGCCGAGAGGCCTTGTTTCGAGGGCCCCGATTGGAATCTCTCTCTCTCTCTCTCTCTCTCTCTCTCTCTCTCTCTCTCTCTCTCTCTCCGCCAAAAGATATTTTTCAACGTGTCCCCTCGGAGACTCTCCGGCTTTATATTAAGTTAGGAGGGTCTGCGGATGTGGCCAGGGATGGAAATTAAAGGTCTTAGTAAGAGCTGGACTGGCTTCTGGGATCTTGTGTTTTGTGTTTTGTGTTTTGTGTTTTGTGGGGTTTTTTGTGTTTTGTGCTCGGTGGCGTTTTGTTTGAATTTTTTGGCGTGTTCTTCTCGGCTGTCTTTGTGGCTGTTCCTTTTAGTCTTTGTTTTCGTCGCTGTGGTTTACTTTATAATCATTAGTATTGATTTGTTACTCTGTTGTTATTAAGAGGAAGCAAGGAGAGAGGAAATAAACAGACCCCCCCCCCCCCCAACACACACACAGAGACAGAGAGGAGAGAGAGACAGAGAGAGAGAGAGAGAGGTGGCGTCGGAAGAGATAGAGAGGAGGTGAGAGAAAAAGAAAGAGGGAGGGTGGAGAGGGGGAAAGCGGAGGGGGAGATAGAAGGGGATAAAGAAAAAAGGTGTGTGTGTGTGTTACGGGAGGGGTAGGGTGTGTGTGAAGGGAATTCATGATGTAAATCATATCTAATATTATGTCCATACCGCCATATCGATTTTTCCCTTTTAGTATTCATGCTCCACACCCCTTCTCTCCCTTTCTCTCCCTCCCTCCCTCCC
>NW_004798107.1:10075-11275 GCF_000002075.1 Aplysia californica | reverse complement strand
TTATTATTATTATTATTGTTATAATAAAATAAATTGACCAAACCTAACCTATAAAGTCCAGTTATATCTCTGTGTCTATGAGGTTAAAATCTCAGACTTCACTCATTTTATCAGCACTCATAATGTATTTTTCCAATTTACTCCCTTTCAGTTTTTGTTAGAATTTTATGTTATAAAAGTACCAAAGATTAGAGGTGCCACTAATATCAGATGATACAAAGAAAAGAAAGAGGAGAGATAATGACAATTATAGATGTTTGATAGCCTGAAATAAGGAGCAAAACACACTGGAGCACCCACCAACAATCCACACTTTACTCTCCCAATGACATAATTTGGAACGTGTAGAAAGCTGTCTGCTTCTAATCTGTTCGCCGTAGCCATAAATCGAATAGTGCAAGAATTGCTTAAGTGAAAAACAGTAGGCTAAACAAAGACGAAGATACAGCATCGCTCGCGTGTAGAAATCTAACTCACTTGTTGTTGTAGGGAGCTACAGTAAAGGAAAGTTGTTCCTGCATCCGATCCGGACATTGGGGATTGCCTTGTTAGTGAGACAACTTCCTGGGCCTTCGGCATATTGTGGTAGGGTGGCCATTTCTTTCCACGCCTGCCTTTACTTCTCCAACTCGAAGTCAGGTACCCATTACTGCTGGGTGGGCAGGAGGGGGCGAACAAATCCGTTGGAAGGTAAATAATTTAAATTGTGCCCCTGCCATGTTATGTCGCTACCATAGAATGACAAAGTTCTATCTGCTCAGAACTTAGTTTTGAGAAATTTGATGAAAAAAAATATTGAGTTTCACAACATGTCAAGCTTTTTCGAACGCAATTAATTCTTTGAACAGCTTGATAACGACTCCGAGTAAGTTAACGATTTTGATAGAGCAGATAGAAGATTTAGTTTCTGGCCTCATGGTCTCAGTAACTCAAAAATGTCAGACAGGCCTTTATGATTTTTATGAAGCGATGAGTCTCGTGTTCGATGTATGATATGTATAATATTCATTTGTTTAGCTGTTTTATGTATTCATGTTTGTAAGTATTCTTGTCTTTGTAACTCAAATTTCCCTTTGAAAACAAATATCGTGTTGTCTACTACATGTATTTATTTATTTATTTATTTGGGGAGAGGATTTTAAAAAATTAAGTATCCCGGTCTGTCTCCTGTTGTTTGTTTGTCTTAGGAAGAAGTGAGGG
>NW_004798107.1:6373-7548 GCF_000002075.1 Aplysia californica | reverse complement strand
GAGAGAGAGAGAGAGAGAGTTTAGTTGGTTAGTTATAGTACAGGTTTTACGCGCTCGCAACTGCATAAGGTCATATGAGCGCCAGAAGATTAGAGTTGTTACAAGAGAGTAACAAGCATAAAAAAGAAGAAGGGGATACAAGGAAGATAGATGTTTGATAGGAAAGAAGAAACAAACCACACCAGAGCACCTGTCAACCACCCCACCCCCTCCCCCCCACACACAGAGAGAGAGAGAGAGAGAGAGGGAGAGAGAGAGAGAGGGGGGGAGAGAGAGAGGGGGGGGAATAGAGAAGTAATAAAAAACCAAAGACAATTCAAACTTTTTTTTTCTTAATGGCCCTTTAAAAGATTTAAGCCAGAACCATAATTTGCTTCCAAATCAAGCATTGCGCCCAACTGGGCCAACGGCATATCTAGCAAATAACGAGAGTAATACGTTAAGACAAGGGACAAAGGAAAACGGTAGCAACCAGCGACACCCTCCAACCGCTCCTTCCTTTGTTGGTTCACAAGAACATGATATTACCATAAGTGTAGTTAACTACTGTGTTTCGCTTCAACACTAAACACATGTTTGATACTGGCGAAACTGTCTAAGACGGTCACTTATGGGCGTGGTAAATATGGCTGTCTTAAGCGGCCGTCTTGAACAGAGTCAGTATAACACAGAAAGTGGTGTCTTTTTCAGCAATCAGGTCAGACAGTCTTTACAAACCCCCCTCCCCCTACCCGCGCGCTTTTTCCCCCCCAAACAAGTTAAGAAAAATATTTTAAGAAGTGCCCTCTCCCTCCCCTAACAAACCGAAAAAATATTTTTTAAAAACAACTTCGGGCAGTGAAGAACAAACAAACAAACAAACAAACAAACAAACGAAAATCTCCAACAAAACAACCCCCAGCACAAAATCAACAAACACAACTACAGAAAAAGAACAATACCCCCACCTCCCCCCAAAAAAACTCAAACAAATAACAACTAAAAACCCACAGCAACAACAAAAACAACTACAACAACAGCAACAACAACAACAACCCCTCCCCACCACCAAAAAAAATAAAAAATAAAAACCCAAACAAAAAGCAGGAGGAAAAAAACCAATCAAATGACAAGACACCCCAAAAAAACCAAAATAATACCAGGACAAAGATATTTGTGTACGTGTGTGTGTGTGT
>NW_004798107.1:1993-5118 GCF_000002075.1 Aplysia californica | reverse complement strand
CCTCCTTCTTTCCACAAGGTCCAGAACTAATACCAGTAAGAGTAACATGTACCATGACCACATCTTTTAACACCCCCCCCCGGGTCCTAAACCAAACCGGAACCCAAACCCAAGCCCAAACCCAAACCCCCATTCCCACCTTGTCCTAACTCACGAACTCATTAACTCAACACCTCAAATATTTCAGTTTCCTCCCCATCCTTCCACAATCCACATAACAAGGCCCAGCACTAATACATGCCCAAGTAACCCTAGTACGTACCACTATATAGCCACATCCTTTACCCCACCCTACCCCATCCCTGCCCCAGCTTTCACCAACTCGCTTACTCACCACTTCACATAAAACCATCGTAAATTCTGCCCCACCCCCCACCCCCCACCCTTCCCCTCAACATTCCACAAAACATGTAAACATGATCCAGCACTACTACAAGCTAGAGTAAGATGTACCAAGACCACATCCTTAGCCCCTTTAGACCCCCCCCCCCCCTGCTTTCACCAACTTAACAACTCACCTCCTGAAATATTTCTCTCTACCCCCACCCCCCTCCACACTAACCACGCTTTTCGGTAAGTGTTTTACGACGCTCGCAACTGCATAAGGTCGATTATATGAGCGCGCAGGACACATTAAACATTTTCAGTTGGAAGGAAATTTTGAATTTTCCCCGGGTAGCGGCCGAAGTCTACTCTTATCGATTTTGGACCACTATGGGATCTTTAACGTGCGCAACTTGCACACGGGACCTCCAGGATTTTTCCCCCTTGTACGAGAAGGTCTGCTGAAGCTGGTCGCACATATAATTATTAAGAGTTCTCTACGCCCTTAAAGACTAAGACAACTATCATCATCATCCGGTGCCTTGCCGACAGGCGTGGGCTATCATAGACCTCCACTTCACTCTGTCTTGCGTTGCAGCAATGGTGTCTGTTGTTCTTGTTGCTCCCAGTCAGTTGTCAACTTGTCCAGTATCTTTTCCCCCTCTGTCTGCCTCTGCCTCTCTTTCCATCAAAATTGCCTGTTGTTACAAAATTCTCAAATATTTCTTTCCGCATTGTGTGTCCAATGAAATTTGCCTGTCGCTTTCGTATATTAGACAACTATAAAAAACAAACAAAACACACCAAAAAATACTCCTAAAAAACATCCGTGCAGGAGCATCCCGTGAGCGGGTGTGTGCCGCCACGGGGCAGCGGGAGACACAAACACAGGGCCAGGGAGGCTGTGTCTGGCTTCTCTCCCCTGCCCAGTGGCGGGCTAATGATCCCCCGGCTCTGTCGTTAGATGTATACAAATGTGTTCACGAGGAGCCCCGTCTGATACAGCAGGGTTCGCAAAATACGACACACACGCTTCTCTACATCACGGGGGAGCAAAAAAAGAACAGCAAAAACAAACACAAAAAAAAGAAGAAAAAACATTTTTTTTAAATTAAAAAGAAGAGAACTGGCAGCCAAAATTAAGGCAGAAGGAGAAGGAACGCTTGCTTTTGGATCGTTTTATTTGCATGTATTTTATTAAAATTTTTTACTTCTTATTTTCCTTTCTTTCTTTCCTAATTTTTTGGGTCATTTGTTACTTGTTACTTGTAATAATTTTTACGGCTGTCCTAACTACAGATTAGTCTCTCGTAATTGGCCCTAAAATGTTAGAAGTTTCGTGGTTAGATTGTGTTCATTTTTTTCCACTTTTAAGTAAAGCAAAACACACCAGACCACAAACGACAGAACGCTATGTCGTACATGGGTGAAGCAACACAAACAGGCGAAAAAAAAAATAGAAAGAAAAAAGAGAAGTAGGACCAACCAGTGGATCTCTTCGCAGATTCACAGACTTGAAAAAATTGTTTAGGCTTTTTAAAGCTCACTTGTAACATTGTTTATTCAAGATACGGGACCCCCAAATATGGCGTCATTTTCTGATAAAACCAAGTCAAATGGGAATGTTTGTGTAAAGCCCCTTTTCCAAGAGCACAATGTTGGTCCTATGTGAGCTTTGAACCCCCGATCCCGCAATCTCACAAGTACGAGTCCGGTAGCGTTAACTGGGGTAACCAAGGTACCCCGGTGTGACTAAGGAATATAGCTGGGAAAATGTAATAAATACATCTCAAATTGATTACTCTTTTCGGGCAATGCATTGAAAAAGTAGTCAAAATCACTTTTGATATTGTAAAAAACAATCTAAAAATCGTCACAACATTTTCCACGATAAACCTTAGTCACCACTGTTTACCGTAGCCTAAATACTGAGGGTATAGACCTCCCGGTCAGCTTTGCTTATTCATTTTTATTTTTTAAGCTAAATTTTTTTAAAGCAACAACAGCACCCCCCCCCTCCATACCACCACCCCTAAGAAAATCTAATTAGTAAAAACTTAGATAGCTAACTAAAGTAATACATGTAAAACTAATAACCCAATTTTAAAAAGAGAAGATAAACTGAAATGAAATAAAATTACATAAAGCTACCAAACAAAGTGTTCAAGATAATAGTGTTCTCTCTTTCTGTAATATAAAGTTCTATTTAAAAAAATAAAAATAAAACACCAAAATAAAAAAGTATTAAAAAAAGGTAATAAAAAAGTCCCCCCAAAATTTAAAATAAGTAAATGACTCATGCCCTAGTAAAATGACACTGACAATGTGAATAACTCCACCGTAAAAAAAAAAGGTGGGGGGAGGGGTGGGGGTGGTCAAACGTCCAGTTAGAATATAGCAGATTTATTTTTTCTTCTTTTTTTCTGTTCACGTTTCCCTTTCTTTCGGGTGCCATATTGATATATATTCAATCAAAATTTCTCTCGGGAATCGAACTATCAGGCCTCCGACCTCAACTCATTCTTTGTGGACTGTCGTCGTCGTCGACTGGTCATCGCGTTGAGCAAACACCTTGTCTTTGTTCGTTCGCACAGATTACCGGAACATAATATGGCATTGCTTTAATCAAAAACAAAAATACAAACCAAAATATAGTTAACCTTGCTCTAACGGCCACCTGAATAAGACATTCACTTTTTGGCGCTCATATGACCTTAAGCAGTTTCGAGCGCCGTAAAACCTCTACCAAAACAAACAAAAAAGACAAACACTTTCACAAACGGACACTTTCCATCCCAACC
>NW_004798107.1:0-1107 GCF_000002075.1 Aplysia californica | reverse complement strand
GGGGGAGAAAGAGAGAGAAAATGAAAGAATAAAAAAAGCACGTCGAGTACCTGTAAAATACCTTATTCCTTCCTGTATGTCTCAAAAACAAACGTGTAATCTTCACATACCTCAGCACACCTGTATCCGCTGGTAATAGAATCCTGCATCTCCTTTTAGTTTTTAGTTTTAGAAGAGATTTTACGGCGCTCGCAATTGCATAAGGTCATATGAGCGCTAGAAGATTAGAGGTGTTACAAGAGAGTAACAAACATAAAAACGAAGAAGGGGAGATAAGGAGGATAGAAGTTTGATAGGAAAGAAGAAGCAAACCACACCAGAGCACCCATCAACCACCCACGCATCTCCTTTGATCAAATATTCGTTTTTGCCCCAGTTTGCATGCTCACCAAATCTGCAGTCGATTTTACTACAACTACAACAAGGAAAATATTAAGCAGCTGAGTATAAAATACAGTAAACGAAATTTTTCTTAGACGGTATATAACCATGTAATTCCCCCTCTCCTCCCCCCCCCCTCCTTTCACCGCCCTAAACACACCTCTTCCCGCTCCCCCACTGTCTGTACAGGTGACTGTCTTAGGTAGGTGACCGTGAGAGCAGGTTAGACTAAAGTACCAGTTTCTGTCTAATCAGGACTGACCCGTGGGTAAAGAGTAATCGATTTAGAAAGTTTACCAAGAAAGACCTGGATCCAGGGTGTGAAGGATACCCTGAGAACATACAATATCCCACCCAGAGAGGCCATCAAACTTGCTAGAGACAGGGAGCTCTTTCTCCCCCTCGACTCCCTAGAGGTACAAGAGGACGGATAAAGTAAAGTAAGTAAGATCAAACAGTTAATAGAGATATGAAAAGTATCAAAACGATTTTTTAAAGAAATATATTATAATGTACATGCAGGGGAAAGGAAAACAGACAACCTGCATGCGCACAACTAGTATAGATATTGTCAACGCTATAACCCGGTAGATAGATTTTCTTTACAAACTGCGTTATTTCCTTCTCATTGGGAAATTCATCTGTTCACATGAATAAATAAAGATGGGTTTTCCTTATGCGTCAAGTATCAAAACAATGAACTTTGAATAACATAATATTTAAAAT
>NW_004798106.1:321311-322812 GCF_000002075.1 Aplysia californica | reverse complement strand
CAAAATGTCTCCCCACGCGGGACGCGAACTCAGGTCTCTTGCGTGCGACAAGAAAGCACCTAACCCCTACCTACACCACACACGCCAGTCTCAACTGGTGCAAGCCATCGACAACATTCCTGCGCTAATTAACTTTGAAAAATATTGCATTGAACGTTGGACACTGAGCGTATTTTGCTTGGCAGTGTTTCATTACAGGTTCATAATAATAACTTGTCTTCTTTGGACTTTTTGTTAACTTGTTAACTTTTCTTTCATATCGGCGCTGCTTAATAATAATTTTCTTCTCGTTTTTCTCTCAGCTCATCGTCTTCAAATTATACGAGTAGAAAAGAACGGACGAATCAATCCAGAGAAGATTCTCTCTTTCGGAAGCAGAGGTAGACGATTCATTTCAAGAGAGACTCTTTTATTCTGAAGCAGAAAAGGACAATTCACTTCAAGCAATATTCTCTTCTTTGGAAGCTGAAAAGGACAATTCACTTCAAGCAATATTCTCTTCTTTGGAAGCTGAAAAGGACGCAATATTCTCTTCTTTGGAAGCTGAAAAGGACGCAATATTCTCTTCTTTGGAAGCTGAAAAGGACGCAATATTCTCTTCTTTGGAGGCAGAAAAGAACGATTCATTTCAAGGAAAGTTCTTTTGTTCAGAGCATAAGAGAACGATTCACTTCAAGGAAAGTTCTTTTCATTGGAAGCAGAGATAGACGATTCACTTCAAAGAATATTCTCTTTTTCGGAAGCAGAAAAGGAAAAGGACATTTCACTTCAATGAAACGTCTCTTGTCCGGAAGCAGAAGAGAACGATTCACTTCTAACAAGATTCTTTTCCTCTGAAGCAGGAAAGAACGATTCACTTCAAGAAAGATTCTCTTTTCGGAAGCAGAAAAGGATTTTTAATTTCAAGGAAAATTATCTTTCTTAGGAAGCAGCACTGAGATTAACTGTCTCGATCGGATGCAGATTAAACGACATTCATGTCTTCTTATTGTATGCAGATTCATTGACATAAATGTCTTCCTAACGTGTATGCAGATTAATTGATATCCATGTTTTCTTACCGTATGCAGAGTCATTGACATATATGTGGTCTTAACGTGTTTTGTTGTGGTGTTACATTCCTGTGACTGTTTCGACATGAGGTTGTGTGATCAGAACCAGCGCCTGTTTCTCTTGCTGTTGTTGCTCATGGTGATAACTACTCACGGTGTGCTGGGACGCAGGAGACGGCGCGCGCGTGGCCGGAGCTCACCACATGCGCCAGGGTGAGTGCTCGTTCTTGTCGTCGTCCACGTCGTCATCATCATCTTCACCGTCATCCGTGTCGTCATCATCATCATCATCATCATCATCATCATCATCATCATCATCATCATCATCATCATCATCATGGCCGACAGTTGATGTCGTCATCATTCTTCTTCTTCTTCTTCTTCTTCTTCTTCTTCTTCTTCTTCTTCTTCTTCTTCTTCTTCTTCTTCTTCTTCTTCTTCTTCTTCTT
>NW_004798106.1:317489-318471 GCF_000002075.1 Aplysia californica | reverse complement strand
TCTCTCTCTCTCTCTCTCCCTCTCTCTCTCTCTCTCTCTCTCTCTCTCTCTCTCTCTCTTTATCCTCTACATAGACCATGGAACAACTAATATTCTCAGATATACTCACATTATACGTTTCCGTACACACGAGCTATATCACATAATGTACTTATGCACAAACATAAAAGGCAAATCTTTTGTAAAAGCTGATGTTTTGATTTGTTTCGTTAAAAAAAGTGCAGAAATGACGTGCGTATGATAATTTTTATTTTATTTTGTGCAGTTATAAATTGGAAAGGTAACAAGAATAAAATAGCAGGTAGAGAAATAAGGAAACCTGAGAAATCAAAAACGGCTTTAAAAAAAACCCAACCCATCTAAATCTTGTTTGTTCCTCTAATTGTTTTTGCTTGTTTTGTTTGTTTGTTTCGTTTGATTGTTTTTTTGTTTGTTTGTTTCGTTTGTTTGTTTGTTTGTTTGTTTCGTTTGTTTGTTTCGTTTGATTGTTTGTTTGTTTCGTTTGTTTGTTTCGTTTGTTTGTTCGTTTGTTCGTTCGTTTGTTTGTTTGTTTGTTTGTTTGTTTGTTTGTTCGTTTGTTTGTTTGCCTATTTGTTTGTTTGGCGATGTATGAGTTAATTACACGCACCAAAAGTACAAAGTGGGCAATTCTCTGACTTTAAATTTAAAATACATGCATAAAAGCGCACGACGTGCTTTATCGTCCTGTTCCAATTTCCAAGTCTCATTTATCTAAAGAGCTTACAAAGTTGTTAGTTGTGTTTCCTGCATTAAGTGTGTTTTCACACTCATTGGTGGAGTGGAAGCATCGCTTAATTCTGTCTTGATAACTGTAAGAAGTCTTTTCCGGGGGATGATGAAGCCACAAGAAAGTATACGAGAAAGAAAATTATCAAAGAGCTTTCCAAAATTGAAGTGGGAGGTGTTGCAGATTATTTCTTAGGTGCACTGAACCTGTGGAGATAATTGTTGCTCTGCCCCC
>NW_004798106.1:313538-314721 GCF_000002075.1 Aplysia californica | reverse complement strand
GATACAAACGTTTGACACTGAACGTGGCAAATGAGGACTTCGTGTTAATCGGTATTTTTAGTCGGAATCGAAACCAATTAAAAAGCTTTACCTCACTTCTATGAGGCAAAAAAAACTACAAAAAAAACAAAAAAAAACAAAAACAAGACAACGTTTTAAGATAATCTCTTCTGTGTTGGTCTCCCAGTTCACATACATAACGTTTTTCTCATCGTTATTGACTCTTACACTGGAAAACTTTGATCTCTTTGTTCAAGAAATTCAAGAAATATTGTAGATCATGGGTCTCAAACTCAAATGACCCGGGGGCTGCTGGAGCTAGAGTCTGGGTTCGCCTGGCCTTATTCAACCAAAAATAAAGAGAATTCAAGCATTTAGAAACAAGTACAACTAATATCATATTCTTAGATTTTTTCTATTAGCAGAAAGTGTTTTGATCATCAATGGTCTTCAGAATATTGGCTTCCCTTACCTAGTCCTTGCTTTCGTAGATAGACCTGATAGCGCTTCCTCTAACATAGTTCAGCCTGATTTGGCGTTGGAGCTCAAAATTACAAAGTTCTACCAGCTCAGTACTTAGTTGTAAGAAATTGACGAAAATGTTTTTTGGGTTTCATATTATTATTTCAAGCTTTTTCAATTGCATTTCGTTGAACATAATTTTGATAAAACTCCAAATAATCTTACTGATTTTGATAAAGCATAATTTGATTTCTGACCTCATGGTCTTAGCAACTCAAACCAGACAAAAATGTCAGATAGAACGTTGTAGTTCTGAGGTAGCGAAATGTCATTTCGTGGGCCTCAGTTGACCCGCGTGCAGCCAGCTTGAGACTTCCTGGTCTGGATGCTTGTACAACCTTGCCATCTTGAGAAAAATGAGTTCATTGCCTTTGGCGTACTCTGGAATTTTACAAGTTGAAATTTTTAAAAGTTTAATGGATTCCAGTATGAAAAAACCACACCCCGTTTATTTTCTTGAAAAGTCATCATCGTATAAAACTTCGCTCGTAATATGAAGTGAGATTAATGTCTGACATACTGGTCTCCACAGTGAAGTGGATGAATCATTCCAAAAACGTCAAGGATAAGGTGACATTTTACTCAGAGCATGGGATTTATTGGGATTTTCTTCTCTATTTCCTTCTTATTCTAAAAAGTTTTTTTTTTCAAGGGAAAAAGG
>NW_004798106.1:308950-310964 GCF_000002075.1 Aplysia californica | reverse complement strand
TAGAGAAGAAAATGTTTTGGTCGCTACCCGGATTCGAACCCGGGACCTTTGAATGAGAGGCGAACACCTTAACCTCTAGGCCTCTAGGCCACGAGAGCCCCCTGCTATGGTGTGCCAATCGACAGTACTATTGTACCACATAACAACAAGCTACAACTACCGCTTCCTTCTTTCTTACTACGTGGTATTATATTATGCAAACATCGTAAATATCAAAGAGTTAGTGTGGGTGTGGTGAGAGCTCTCCCCTCTGGATATGTGCCCACAGTTGTGTGTAGTGGAAACAGCTGTGTTGACTACGTCACCTCTAAAGGGCAGGAGTAAGCACAATATGTGAGGCAGCGTGGTGGAATCAGGCTCTCGTCAAATTTTGGGCATGTAGAGTTATTGGTATCATCTTAAAGTTTGTTCATTTGTTTTTCTTTGGAAGAAAATAATATTAATTTATCTTGAATACAAGTTGAAATATTTTCGAAAGAAGGAGATGGGGGTCACTTTTTTCAGAGGTAAAGTTAGTGAGAAAATGTCCGCCAAAGACTAGTTGTTTCCTTAGCTTAAGAGTCACTGGTAACTGAAAATTTACATTTTTTTGTGCCTTCAATCAACGCTTTTGAGAAAAATCCACAAAGAAATGAGTTCTTAAAAGGGCATGAAAGGTTTGAGCCAAAAAACAAAAATTTGGTAACAATTCACAAACCTGCGAAAAAATGCAAGTTTCTTCACTTTGATTGTTTTGACGAGAGCCTGATTCTACCACGCTGCTTCACATATATATAAGAACAAGGCGTGAGAAATGAGTCTTTTTCTGACTTAACAATAATATTATGCAATTTGATCTTCTTCCACTCTATTTTCTGCGTTTATTTAGAAAAGCACAGCATCGACTCACTTGACTACACCAGCATTGGTGGTGTAGTGGTTAGATGCTTCGCTGTCGCTCGAAGAAGACCTGAGTTCAATTCCGGAGTAGATCTTTGAGTGTCTCGGTCTTTTCTCGAAGAGGCTGTGTTCTTCTCAGCCTGGGCTGGCCTTGACAGGCAGGGTTGAAGCCGGCCAATCCTAATGGTTTGGATTACGTCTTTTGGGAGTGGGGTTGGAAGAGAGTTTAAAACATCAATATTTCATAAAATCACATGAAAGTGTTGTATAGCCGTATTTTGTACTGTCGAACTTGCTCAAACGGCCAACTGTCCAAATCGACCACCTGTACAAACGAACATCTCCCACTCCCCTCCCACCTTGCGTTTGTTCAACGTTACACGGACACTCTTCAAGACGTCCACCTGTCTAAAAAAAGACAACCACTTTTCACCTCGACAATGAGTGGCACTTTCTATATTGTACTTGCCGGAATGTGACCGCCCAAGCCCTCCTAACTCAAGTGTACCGACAAATTATGGCTTCCCTCCTCACGGCGATGGGTGCGAACCTCATCCCACCTAGCCCTTGACCTTTGCCAGCTGTTGCTATCTACCACCAACATGACCTCGATTCCATCACTGCTTGAATTTTTTTAAATAAAAATAATGTGGTTTTTCCCTGAGTAACTTCCTCGCTCTCAAGGTTATTGCTTATCCGTTCCCTTGTGGCTCAGAAGCTATAAATGCGTCGTTACGAGAAAGCTGTACATGTACTGTTTTATAAATAGCTGATTCATGGCTCAGACCAAAATACGCCTGTTTCAGAAGTACTTTCAGAGTAGTATACCAATTTCCCCTTTGCTTTAAAGAGAAATTCGCCTGTGTCAGTATCATTTTCAGAGTTGTATACCGATTTCCCCATTGATTTTAAGAGAAAAAAAAATTAAAGCCCTGGCTGAATTCAGATAAGAATGAAACTGAGGGTAAAGAAGTAGGCTACGGTAGATGGGATTTTGGCCTTAAACGATGTGACCTTTAGAAGTTCCAACATTGTCGTTAACAACAACAAAACAAAAGACAGCAGCAGCAGCAACACCAACAACAAAAACAACAACAAAAACAACAACACCCATAACATTGGCAATAACATTAAC
>NW_004798106.1:307525-308850 GCF_000002075.1 Aplysia californica | reverse complement strand
TTCGACTCTCAGTACTTTCAGGCTTTTCCCGTCGTACCTGGACTTTTTATACAGCAAGCAGGGAAGCTAAATGAGCAATAAATTTGTCTAAAACGACTTTAGAAAATGATAAAAACTAATATACCCACGAGCTCTGAACGGTATCGATTTCTTCATGATCCTTAGGAGAGAATAATAAAGTCAATTGCTGCTGATTATGACATTATGTGAGACGTGGTAATGATGTGTATTTTGGGGGGATTTTTGGCCTCTAAAAACACGGTGATCACTTAATCTACAGAGCATCTCTGTCTTATGTTCTGGCGTTAGACAAACTGCTTCACTATCTAAAAGATTCATATTGAGTCTAGAAAAAGAACATTATTGAACTTCAACCATAAGGAAGTAAAAATTAGATGAAAGAATTCGTGTAAGACTCAATGTTGTACTTACTAACACGTTTCACAGAAAATATTGGAGTCTTTTAAAAAAAAAACTCCCTATCGTATTTAAGTTTTTAAAAAGTAGCCCTGAAATGTAAATTACTGTCCTCGAATTAAAGAAACGAAACCTCGAATAATCGTTGTCCAAAAAACAGGTTGCATAAACATCAAAACTACAATGCAATCTCAACAAAACTTTCACACCCCCCAAAAAAAAAATAAAACAAAACAATTATTGTTGAATACAAACCAAACAAATGCGCTTTACAACTCTGTCTATATAACCCCCGCTCCTGGTTTTTCTCTCGCTTATTTATTATGTTTTTTGTGTTCATACATTCCATAGTTTACCTAACTCTCGTCACTCCTCGGCGTCTGTGGTTTAGCGGTTTGGCACTTCGCCATTGAATGCAGAAAGCCCAAGGTTGATTCCCATGTGGGAAGAATTTTCATCTTTGTTTGTATCAATTTCAGTCGAGGCTAAAGAGTCCCCCCCTTCCCCCCCCCTCCCAATGATATTATCTAAACAGTGTCAATATGGGCGTAAAACACCTACATTTAAAAAGAAAATACTCTGGATCAGTAACAGACCTGGGTTTCAAGGGCCTCAAAGCTTCCCCTGAGTTACGCAACTAAACAAAATATAATTCATAAAACAGAATTTGATGCTGTGTGGAACCGTTTGATAGGCCTCCGTTTATAATTTAATACACGCTTGAGAAGCCGTATTTGAATGTCAGAACGTGACAAAAAGCACTACGTTGTTCACTTTAAATAATTTGTTCATCAGACAAGAGTTTTCAAGGCTCAACTCTTGATCAGAGACCCTCAAGCGAAAATTTGTCTTTTTCAAATAGAGGAAACATTTCGAGAGACAAGTCAGTGTCGTTCCATTCTTCCGAG
>NW_004798106.1:306106-307425 GCF_000002075.1 Aplysia californica | reverse complement strand
GGTTAGGGGAAGGCTAATAAAAATTAAGGTAGAAAGGAGAAGATTTACTCCCCCAAAGAATACATTAATCTCACACTGACCACGGAAAAGCATTACTGTAAACATGTTAAATTAGAGAAAGCTGTGAGCTCTCTTAAGCTAGAGACAAAATGTATTTGTGAATAAATGTTTCACTTACCGTTATGAGTCTAAACAACACTTCAGAATACTGGTTTTAGTTTTAGTAAGAATTTTACGGTACATGCAACACAAATAGGTCATTAAAGTAATTCCAAAGATTAGAGATGTTACTAGAAAATTACTTAACTTTAGAACAGAAGCAAGGGAGATGAGGGCGATTTATGTTCCATAGGAAAGGAGAAAATTGCACCAGAGTACCGGCCAACCGCCCACACCTAAAAACACAGAATAAATTCAGGAGTAACAGCTCTGAAACTGCAGTCTATTGTCCACGTTCGAACCCATTTTGACTGAAATGAAATGGCATTTCACTATTAGGTTATTTAAGAGGTGGGACCACCGAGTTTAACGTCCATCTCCGAAAGGACCTAGCTAAATAGGAAATTCGTGTTAAGTGCCTTTCTTTCCAAAGGACACAACTTTGGACCGAGCTGATGCTCAAACCCCAGAACCTGCAATCTCATTATTACAGGTCCGGTAGCCTAACCACTAGGCCACCGGCACCACTGACTGAAATGTTAGTTACTGAAATGATTATAGGTCGAAAAGTCGATATAAACGCATGTCGCCGAAACTAAAAATGTGCCCTGGGCCAACTTAAAAAACTACATCGACCCTGCACTTGAACTAAGGTGTTGTCTCCTTGAGATGTTGACGGTTATACGCTATCCTCGAAGGATCTGCCAAATTAGAGTTATTTGAAATGAATCGGAAATCAAGACTTAAAACAAACGAAAATCAACCAATCAACAAACAAACAAATAAACAAATGTAAACAAAAAGGAACACAAGACTTGTTATTCCGTAAACGGATGTTGGGCATGATGCCTTTAAAAACAAATTAGGCTGGCACTGTGACTGCGCATATTTGACCGATAGACGCAGCCCCCCCCCCAACCCACCCTTCCCTCCCTTTTACGTACAGAGAGAAACGGGGTTTCCACAAAATGCATCGAAATCAGTCAAAAACATGTGTGAGCGTAACCCCACATACGTTTGTAAAAGCTAAAATCCAACTAGAAGTCTACGTGATTTCTTAAAAAATGCGGTCACACAAGCAGATTCCGTAAAAAAAATTTTTTTAAGGAACGAAAAATATACCCGGAACAACATTCCCTCGTAGAATATGTGCCTCTCAC